>NC_012874.2:59218400-59377867 GCF_000003195.3 Sorghum bicolor
CATTTTTGACCTTGTAATTGTGACTTATGGACCTCTCCAGTCCTCAGTATTTCTGGATACAAATACTATCTTGTGGTGGTGGATGATTATTCTCATTATTCCTGGACTTTTCCTTTACGTGCAAAGTCTGATGCTTTCCCCGCGCTTGTCCACTTTTTCGCTTGGGTGTCCACACAGTTTGGCCTCACTGTCAAGGCTGTCCAGTGTGACAATGGTCGGGAGTTCGACAACTCCACCTCCCGCGCCTTCTTTCTCTCTCACGGTGTCCATTTGCGCATGTCTTGTCCGTATACCTCCTCCCAGAACGGCAAGGCTGAGCGCATGATTCGCACCACCAACGACACCCTGCGCACTCTCCTGCTCCAGGCCTCTCTTCCTGCTCGCTTCTGGGCCGAGAGCTTGCACACCTCCACTTACCTCCTTAACCGCCTTCCTTCCGCTGCTTGTCCAGCTCCCACACCACACCACGCTCTCTTTGGTACCCCTCCTCGCTATGATCACCTTCGAGTCTTTGGGTGTGCGTGTTACCCCAACACCACCGCCACTGCTCCTCACAAGCTGGCACCCCGTTCGACCCTCTGTGTCTTCCTTGGGTACTCCCCGGATCACAAGGGGTATCGATGCTACGACCTTACCTCTCGTCGAGTCCTCATATCTCGACATGTGGTGTTCGACGAGTCGATCTTCCCCTTTTCCACCACTACCACTCCTGCTTCCACCTCGGAGCTTGACCTCTCCTCTGTGTTTCCTACTGACCCGGTGGTCGAGCCACCTTTCCCGGTGTTTCCTGCAGGTACTTCTACGTCGCCTGTCGCTCGTGACACCTCGGGGCCTCTACCCTGCCCGGGTCCCGAGGAGTCACCTTCCGGCCCGGCCCCGGAGCCTGACGCGGGTCTCGGGTCGGCACCATCGACACCAGCCCCACCGGCACGCTTCGCCCAGCCGGTGCGGGTTTACCAGCGACGTGGTCCCGACGTGGGTCCCGGGTCGGCGTCTCCGACTCCACGTTTCGCCCAGCCGGTGCGCGTCTACCAGCGACGTGCCCGGCTGGCGCCGCTGCCTCCGGCGGCGCCGGTGGCCCCCTCTTCGCCGGAGTCACCTGCGCCACCGGCGACGTCTTCCCCGCCGGCGACACCGACCCCGCCGCCGAGGCACCCAGCCTCTCGGGCCACGACGCCGGTGTACCACCCACCGCTCCTTCACCGACACCCGCGTCATGTTCACCCGATGGTGACGCGACACGCGGCTGGGACCCTGCAGCCCCGGGCTCTTGTGGCGATGCCCGGGGACTCGCAGGTCTCACCGGTACCCTCTTCCGTCCGCGAGGCCTTGCTGGACCCTCACTGGCGCCGCGCGATGGAAGAGGAATACGCGGCCCTCCTCGCCAACCAGACATGGGATCTGGTGCCACGACCGCCGGGCTCCAACATCGTCACCGGCAAGTGGATCTGGACCCACAAGCGCCGGGCTGACGGCACCCTTGAGCGGTACAAGGCTCGCTGGGTTCTCCGGGGCTTCACTCAGCGGCCCGGTGTCGACTACGACGAGACCTTCAGCCCGGTGGTGAAGCCGGCCACTGTCCGCACGGTGCTCTCGCTAGCTCTCACACGCGGGTGGCCCGTGCATCAGCTGGACGTCAAGAATGCCTTCCTACATGGCGTTCTTACTGAGACAGTCTACTGCAGTCAGCCGGCGGGGTTTGTTGACTCTTCTCGTCCAGACATGGTGTGTCGGCTCAACAAGTCTCTCTACAGCCTCAAGCAGGCCCCCCGGGCGTGGAACCATCGGTTTGCTGCTTTTCTACTGACTCTGGGGTTTGTGGAGGCCAAGTCAGATACCTCTCTGTTCATCTATCACCATGGGGCTGAAACTGCATATCTGCTGCTCTATGTTGATGACATTGTCCTCACAGCCTCCACTGAGTCACTCCTTCGGCGGATCATCGCCTCTCTTCAGCAGGAGTTTGCTATGAAGGATCTGGGTACACTACATCACTTCCTCGGGGTTACTGTTGAGCCTCACCCTGCTGGATTACTCCTTCACCAGCGGCAGTACACTCTTGATATCCTGGAGAGAGCTGGGATGACTGACTGCAAGCCCTGCTCCACTCCTGTTGACACCCAGGGCAAGATCTCGGAGGCTGAGGGTATACCAGTGACAGATCCCACTGCATATCGGAGTCTTGCCGGGGCACTTCAGTACCTCACCTTCACCCGGCCTGATATCACGTATGCAGTTCAGCAGATCTGCCTCCATATGCATGATCCTAGGGAGCCACACCTCACCGCTCTCAAACGGATCCTACGGTACCTCCGCGGCACAGTCGACTTTGGTCTTCTCCTTCACCGACGGTCGTCTTCCACCGAGCTCGTCGTCTACACCGACGCCGACTGGGCCGGGTGCCCGGACACCCGCCGCTCCACCTCCGGCTACGCCGTCTTCTTAGGCGGCAACCTGGTGTCTTGGTCGTCCAAGCGCCAGCCGGTCGTCTCCCGCTCCAGTGCCGAGGCGGAGTACCGTGCTGTCGCCAACGGCGTGGCTGAGGCTTCCTGGCTCCGGCAGCTCCTCACCGAGCTCCACAGCCCTCTCTCCCGGAGCGCGCTGGTCTACTGCGACAACGTCAGTGCGGTGTACCTTTCCACCAACCCTGTGCAGCACCAGAGGACCAAGCATGTGGAGATCGATCTACACTTCGTCCGGGACCGGGTCGCTGTCGGCGATGTTCGGGTCCTCCACGTCCCGACCACCTCCCAGTTCGCCGACATCTTCACCAAGGGTCTCCCGTCCTCAACCTTCACCGAGTTCCGCTCCAGCCTCAACATCACCAGTGGCTAGTTGTGTCTGTGGGGGGGCTCGTGTGTTGTACCTCTTTTCTTTCGTGTCCAGTCTGCGAACTCCGCTGCGACGGTAGTTCAGACTGCGGGGGGATGTTAGAGTATATGAGTATTAGGCCCATGAGGCTAGGCCCATGAGGCCCATGTATCCCTAACTATATGGCCACCCTGGTTAGGGTAAGCCCAATTATGAAAAAACAGACATTCTAACAGGGACTCAACGGCTTTGTCATTGATGCTGTTGTTGACACATTAGTGTTCTGTAGAAAGTAAAGCGAAGAATGAGAAAGAAAAAAACCTTGGCTTGCTGCAAAGGAGACACATATACATTATGAGATGCTGAAACTTTCTTCGGGGACAGATCTGGTAAATTTGGGAGAGGAGATGGCTTGGGTGATCCAGGAATTTGGCCTAAGCAAGAGTAATGGTATCATTGACACATAGGAAAAGAAATAACAGTTCAAACTGAGAAGTGGGTATAGCATATACCACTAGCATTCTTCTTGTCTTCTGGACGAGTACCGGATGATATTAGTGACACCAAGAAAGACTTGGCTGCTGGAACAAACACCTCGTTGTAAAAAGTAATAATATCAACATGGCGTGATACTAATACCTGTTGATAGCAAATAACTTTCAGAAAAAGAAGCAATAAGGAGCACCCGAAGAATGAAAACTGTCAGAATAAAGGTGCAATATAGAAGCCAAGGTACATACATCATTACGATTCCTACTCCCAATATAGACATTTGAAAAAACTTCTGGTTTGCATTGTGCTTCCTTTCTGTAATTGTTGAGTAACTCCTTGAATGAGGGTTCTAATTTACAAACCTGTCACAGAAGGCATGGTCAGCCAGCCAAGATAAAAGGAAAGTAATTGCAGGAAGCTCATTAAATAGTGTAAATGATACCTTTGCAACACCATAAAGACAGCAAAGGATAAGTTGATCGATGTGCCTATTAAAAAATAATGTTGTCTGTTGATCAAGAATCTGATTGAAGACATTATAGACACGCTCTGTCAGTTCCACATGTTGAAGTCTTTCGCACAAGTTTCTTATTCTAACAGCAGCCAACTTCAGAATCTGAAGAAATTACAGGTCAAAATCAAAACTTTAGGAAAGAAGATAAATCACAGAAGTGAAGTTCTGATTATGAAAAGATCCATACTTTGGAAAAGAATATCTTAATCGTCACATCAGCACATTTTTCATTCCCACCAACAGGATTACTGACAGTTGGACTGCAAAGTAGACAAATGGTAAAAAAATACTTCTGTTTCGTTAACAGAAAAGTAGAATGCGTAAATACAGTACAACTGAAACAGGTGATTAAACCTTTCAAATGTGGACTGGAGTGGATGGCATTTTGCTTTCAAACTAGTCGACACCATGTGACTTTGCTTGGGTGGAGGTGTCTGCAAATTGTGCTCTACCACTGTGTTCCTAGATTCATTGCACGATCTCTTTGGTGATCGAGGATCAGCGTTGTCATCTGCAAGAAACAAGTGTTGAATAAAATAGAGAGAAGAGCCAAAAGCCTAAAAAGAACGAAGAGGAGTACCAAATAGAAATATAGAATTACTTGTTTAAAAAACATTGCAGTTTAATCTTTAAGGTTATTGAACCTTCAAATTTTTAGACGGTATCCAATTAGAAATGCACCATATTTTTATAAACTCCTTGTTCAAAAAGTCACTTCTACAAAACTATTACACAATTGATATAAAGGAAAATAGATCCTGGACCGCAACTTGAGTTCATGTTACCTTCTGCACTAATAAGTGACAAGGACCATACTTTACACTAATATACATTGTACATTTACTAAGAATACATTGTACACTTGTACTGCTACAAACAAACAAATTCAGGGTGAAGTTTCATTGGTGCACAATGTTTCACATTATTAAGGCTGACTTTCATCTTTCCTGACCATAATTTTCAACCACATTACCCTTTACTTTTTTTTGCCTTTCAGCAATAAAGCTAATCTTAACCTTCAGGACACAATGCTAATACTGAACCAATATTTCATTCAAGCTTCTGATGATAAAATGGCAGTGACAACAATTATAGTTACTAAAGCACTGAATATAATGACTGCTACTTATAGACTAAATGTGAAAAATCAAACTAAGGCTGAGTAGCAAATTACCTGGACCAGCAGCACGTTTTTTAGATGGTGTAGCAGGCAAGCCCTCAACATGAATATTCTGCCTTGCCACTAAGTCATCAAGAGATGGCATTGGTTCAGCCAAAAGACCAAGGCGCTTTATTTCTGAAGTAACAGATGGCCTAGCAACAATCAGTGAGTTATACAATGAAGAACCTTTCTCCCATACCATACTTTCCAAAAGTTGTTGTTCTAAGGAATTTAGGTGCCTTTTCAATTGTCTTGGGAGGGTCTCTTCATGTCTTACAAAGTTCTCAATTATTTTGCTCAAATCAAATGCAGTTAGCCCTGTACTGTCAAGAACAGCAGGAAACATCATGAAGACTGGCTTATGTGTCGCCAATACTAGCTCCGCTGAACATGCAATCAAACATCGGTGAAAACGCTCATTTGACAGCAATGGAGTTAGATTATTTACATTGTTGTTTTGTAACTCAGCTCTGCAAATTGCCTCTAATACCCTATAGTACAACTTGGAAGCCTCCATTTTTCTTGCTTCTGCCCATGGAATATCAAAGGCATTTGCACAACTGATGCCTAATGAGCCACCCCGATCAGCAGAAGACTTGGTTGGAAAAATTGCTTCCAAAACTATGCTTACCCTTTCTGTGACAGCATTTGTCAAATCCCTATCACATGATGACAGCAACTGCTGAAGCTTAGATGAAGGCTTCTCTGGCAATGAAGATATCACCTCACGAAGCCACTTAGCTGTCGTCATGGCAGAAGTTACTGGTGTCATTTGCAGAATCTTGACTGAACCACCAGTGGCAGGTGACAAAGGGGAACTAGGAACAGTCAGCATGTTCTTTATTGTCTTTGTGGGAGATGCCAATATTTCAAAGACACGCTGCAAAAGAAGAAAATGAATCAATTGATACAATCTACAAAAAGAAATTCAACCTACTGAAATTTACAAACCATTCTGGATACCTTTGAATGTCCTAAATTGGTGGAATCCCCAGGCGAGTTCTCAGCACAGGGGATATAATCATTATTGATCAAAATTGATTTATAATCAAGCTCCCCTTCACAGCTATTTGGATTGCATAGTTTCTCCATTTTTTCCAGATTTGACTGGAAACACTCAGTATCAATGAGACCTTTGAAATACATCAGGCCATCTGCAACAGAACATTGACATAACAATTCAGCTAATTCAAGTATGCGGCATAACCAGAACTAGGTTTGCATGCACAAACATGTGAGGAAAGGTCCCATGCCTGTGTCTATCTTATCCAAATTTTCTGTTTTGCCCTCTGATGCACTTAGTGCTTTCGTGCCGAAAATGTCTTCTATTGCCTTATGAGACTTGTCCATCATTTCTTTCACACATTCTTCAGAGGCATGATAATTATGGCATAACGAAGCAATAAGATCCATGCCTTTCTCATTTTGTTTGACTGAATTCAAGCAAACCAAAAAAACATAACTATGGGCCATATGCTGAATGAACAAATTGAACAAATTAAAAAATAGATTCAGAAGGAACAATTACTTAAGTGAGAAGAGCCATCAATCATGAATCTCCTAAATTTAGCTGGTACGTGGATCAAAAGTATGGCCTGCATTGCAGTAAGCAGTTTTGTGATCAATCAAAAATACAAGCAGCAGCTCAGAGCAGTAAAGGAGTCATAGTTCAAAAATCCACAATGAAACAAAAAGAAAGGGGAAATAAGCAAACTGACCAATACAGCAACTAATCCATGGATGCAGGACACCAGGTCCTTGAACAATTCCGGTGATCTCGAACGAAGCATTAAGAAGAGATGCCACCCAAAAAGCATATACTCAGGAGTACTAGTCGATGATTCAGGCTCCTGCTCAGTAGTTCCACCCGAGAACAGTTCGTTATATGCTCTGCGGTAGAACCTGGCATTTCACGAGAACGTTGACAAGAGTTATCATACCATATTTGATTATGAACCACTAGACAAACTAAACTGTTACAGATACAGATTATATATCACTATATCAGTAGCCGTAATTAGTAACACACCGATAGAAATTTATGAGCATCGCATATCAACAAGACAAAATTACCGGCAATCTTGCTATTATTAAACTGAGAAGAAAGGTGCATTGCAACATTTACCTGCTTGCCTCTTTCAGAAGAACTGTCACACCCTCCAATTGCTTCGGCTGGATTCGCAAGTCCGGATACCAATGCAGAAACAAAACCAAGTTAGTTCCTCCCTAACCCTCCATCTCTACAGAGCAAACCAAACAAACCAAGACCAACTGCAGGGGGCGGATCCGATAAACTTTTGCAGCAAAACCGAATTCGACAGGGCATTAAACATGTAGTACACGCTTGTGATAATTAGATAAGATCCGAGTACACACCAAATAGCTTAGGTTAGGGTTTGGGACCTCGGCATCGCGCAGGAGAGAGGGGGGGAGGGAAGAGGAGGGGTGGGCATACCTGTTGGGTGCTCGTCGACGGCGAAGGGTCCGGCGAAGACATGGCGAAGGGGTCCGGCGAAGAAGCCTGGGCACCTGGCGTAGGGGCGGCGGCCTCTAGGGTCGTCGATCGCAGGAAGGAAAGAGAGAGAGCGCGCGCGCAGGGGGTGAATGAACGGGAAAAGAAATAGACGGAGTTGCTCCTCAACGGTACAGCGAGCGTGGTGGTATGCGGAGCGGAAGGCTAGATCTACGGGAGCCCGGCGCACGGCACGGAGACGGAGACAAGTCAAGGCTGCCCGTAACCGTAAACGCGCACTGACGGTTACGGCCCAGGTAGGCCACTAGCGAGGGGCGTGGGGGGGAGACGTGTTGGGCCCTATCTACGTGAGCCGTGGATTAGGGATAGGGACGTTGGCAACAAGGCTCTCTCACAGAGGTCCATTTGACCTATTTCTTGTCCGGATATTTTATCTGTCCATATCTCTATCTATATTAATATATTTAATTTAATATATATAATAATAACTTCCCTATATTAATTATATATATGTCAATTATATTAATTAGTTATAAAAACACAGGTCAGCTTCATCATTAAAGCTTTTTTTTAACAACTTCACAGGCAGAATTCTCGATGAAGCGAAGATTTGTTTAGAAAAACTAATTAGCAAAACGGCTTCACTAACAGCTTCATGCATGGCTTGGAGAGGGAAAAGAGAGAGAGAACCGTGAAAAACTACTCTGAACTATGTTCATACTATCTTTATTTTAAATTATAAGATGTTTTAACCTTTTTAGATATATATGCTATGTCTAGACATATAATAAAAACAATATATTTAGAAAAGTCAAAATGTTTATAATTTAAAACAAAGGAAGTATATGCAATGCATTCTAGATTAAGGATGGATTAAGAATGAAAGGAAATGAACGTAATGCTCCTCCATCGCACAAACTAATACATGCATGTTCAGGTAGCCTAAATAATGAGGGATGAGACTAGATTACCTGAAAAATGCTTTATATATATGGGGAAAAATGATACATTTCATGGAAATTGTTTATTTTCTAAGTTCATTCTTAAGGCCTTGTTTGGATGTTGTCGTATTCACTTCAATCCATGTGTGTTGGTGTGGATTGAGGTGGAATGTAGTTCAAGTCCAACTCCAATCCACCTCAACACATGTGGATTGGTGTGAATCCGACAACATCCAAACAAGACAGTTAAGGGCGTGTTTGGTTTACATCCACGCATTGTTGCATCGCGCTGAACCTTCCAAACTCTATTTTTGGCTCGTTTGGTTCATTGCATGAGTTGCGGCATGTCGCGGTTTCGCCATCACTTGCCACTTCATTTTCGACGTCCGCATATTAGTTGCAGCTTGCAGCGGCTGTAAACCAAACGCACCCATCCTAGTGCAGTCACAATTCATGATGCTTCTACTAGTAGATGGCGATGGTAAGTTTGCGCCGTGAATCATTCTAGACAGCACGGTAAAAGGAAAAGGAAAAAATAATGTGAAACTGTGTGAAACATGTCAAAATGTATGATATCGCTAGCAAATTACAAATCATAGGGCAATAATGTTTGATTTTGATATCCTTTAGTATGAATTTCGTTATAGTTCAGTGTTGATCCTAGATGCTATGCCACTACTCTCGTGTAGGGTTGGCTATTAGTCCCCCCAAAAAAAGTCACTTTTACTTTCCCATAATCTTTAACTAAATATGTACAAAAGAGTATCAATATTTATAGTGTATAATGAATATTGTTGGATTAATTGTTAAATATATTTTATATTGATATAATAAAATTAAGAAAGTTTAATCAGTATGCAACATGTTTTTCTATGTGGTTTATTTAGAGCATCTCCGAAAGTTTTAAAAAAGCAATTGGTACAGTGAGTTTTCAAAGTGGCTAAAAAAGTTTGGAGCATATCTATTGTATTTCTTCAATAGTTTATAATATCTCTATCCTAAAATATACAAAACAATTTTACATTAGCAATCTCATATTATTAATAAATCATCTTAACTTTTATATTTTATCTCTCTTGTATATTTGCATCAAGAATCTATTCTGCCTTTTATTTTTCCTACATTCTTCGACCTTCAGATTTGCTAATGAATACGTGCTCATTTATCCACACGGTTAAGTCGAGTTTCTAGTGCAAAAAGATTAGAAATTGATATAAGAAGTTGTTGGATAATAGTTTTTTTCAATATTATCAAAAATATACAACAAAAATATATAGACTGGAAATGACGTCGGATAGTGACTTCAATGAATGCGCTTACAAACAGGACTACGGTTGTTGCTTGCCTCAAGGCCCACCCCTGTACTTGTCAAAAAAAAAGGCCCACCAAAATCAAAACACTCAAGAGAAACATTTGGAAAAGTATTATTCGTCGATTTATTATAAAAAAAAATTTTAGTTAAATGACTAGTAGATTCAATAGAAGTGCTCAAGTAATTGTTGCCGTTTTTTTGGAGAACCGCTGAAATGGATCTGCTAAAAGATCTGAATTGGTTCCCATAAAAAGTTGCAAGTTAGGCTCGGCTTTAGGATCGTTTTATGTCGAACGAAGTAAAATGAAATAGCTCCACTGTCTCTAAAAATATACTTTCACAAAGCTTTAGGATGCGATTGAGTCAAAAATAGTGGTTTTCCTGGCTTCAACTAGCCTACGTGGTATTTAGCTGTTTTGCTAAACGATTTACCAAAACGACTGAGCATCTCCAAGAGTTTGTCAAAATTGACTTGTCAAATCTTGTGTTTTGGCAACTCGCTAAAATACATGACAAGTGAAATAATATAGGCTCTTCAATAATTTACCATTTGAACTTGGTAAAATTAAAAAAATAGACCCACAATTTGATCAGATTCAACTGTTTTGGTCCAGCGGAGCAATGGCGCTCTCTGACCGCTCCCATAAGTCACTCCTACCGAGCTTCCTCTACTCCCCGGCGGCGGCGAGGTCCTTCGCAGGCGCCTCCCGCTTTCCCGCCTCGCCCGCCACGGCGGTTGCCTCGGCCCCGAGTGTAGCGGGAGGTGACACCCTGTCGTTCACGATCCAGGCACCCAATGAGAAGATCACGTGCGAGCTGCCAACGACGCCAGTCTTGCGTGCGTGATGGAGCAGAAAGAGGTCGCGCGGGGCGACGAGGCCGTCGGGGTCGTGCGTGTGGAACCACTCTACGTCGTGTAAGACGACGACGTCGTCCAGGGGTCGCGCGGCCAGGGAGATGAGGAACTTTCCTCGCCCACGCGGGAACGGCAACCAGCGGCACAAAGGATGAGATGCGCAGCCGATACGCACGCGGATAAATGCGCGTGCGTTGCTCTCGGATGGCAAGTTATCAAATTTGTCAACTTCATTTGCCAAACCATTGAAGACTATAATTTCTTGTTTTATCAAATTATTAAGAATAACAATCTCATTTGGTAAATTCTTACAGATATTCTAACACTATCTATAAAGTTGTTCATAGAGCTAAATTAAAAAAAAAACAGTTTTACCGATGAAGTGGTGCCGTGCAAGATGAGGCCTTAATTTACAGTTAGAACGGTTCCCATTCGAACCACGGTTGCGGTCGGTGGAGGATTCACGGGCCCATATGGCCAGGTACTCAGGTGACCGAACCGTTCCAATCGAATCCAACGGCCAGGCGCCACCACCGCCGGCGCCCCCTACGGTGGCGAGGCTGTCGTCTTCTAGCCGCTTCGTGGAGCGGTGGAGGTGCCGGTCCACGCCGGCGCGTCCCCGCCTCGCCGCGTGTCCCGCCCCTCTCGCCACGTCCGGCTGCCTCCAGCGCCACCTCGCCCCTCTCCCGGTTCCAGACGCTTCTCCCCGCTCCGCATAAAAGCCGCCACCGCGAGCTCACTCTCTCCTTCACCTGACCAACCTGGGCCATCACAACAAAGAAGCGTCCGCCGCACACCCAGGCCCTTTTCATCCTTCCGTCACGCTCGGATTCTTGCGCGCCGAACCAGTCGCCGCCGCCCGCCCGCCCGCCAGCCAGCCAGCCATGTCGTCGTCCATGGCGTTCCGAGCCGCCGCGGGCCGCCTCCGCGCGGCCGTGCTGCGGCGCTACGCCCGCCCCATCATCGCTCCGGCAGCCTTCTCCCCTTCCCGCTCCGCTGCCACGACGACCACCGCCGGCGCCGAGCACCACAGGGCGGGCACCGGCACCGGCGGCGGCAATAATAACAAGCAGGTCCCGCCGCGCGGCGACTACGTGCCGGTGTACGTGGCGCTGGGGCTGATCGCGCTGTCGGTGACGCTGGGCCTGCACACGGCGCGGCAGCAGCTGGCGCACGCGCCCAACGTGTGGGTGGACAAGAAGAAGCGGGAGGCGGTGCCCGAGGTGGCGGCGCCGGAGCTGGCGCTGGGCGACGCCGAGCGCTTCGTGGACCGGTCGCTCTTCCGCAAGGTCGCGCACGTGCAGGACGACCGCAGCCTCGCCGCCGGCGTCGCCGACCCCGTCGCCGAGTACCCGTACGTCGTCGTTCGTCGTCGTCGTCTCTCCCATCTCACTCGTGCTGCACATATGAATCTTAGTTAAGACTTGTGAGTGAATAATCATTGATGTCTTCTTGAATAATCTTGATGGTGGTTCTCGATCGCGTGCGTGTGTGCAGGACGAAGAAGGCGGTGACGCTCAAGGACGTGGGCGTGGAGACGCCGGGGATCGAGCAGAGCAGGGAGGGCGTCCTCGACAAGATCTTCAAGAAGAATCACGCTTAGTTAATCAAGTGCAACGACGGGGTGGATGCTCTGTCTGGATTGCATTGCTTCGAGTTCCTTCTTAGTTCTACTCACTTCACACTGCTTCCCCTTCCACTTAACAAGTGTGTATGTATTACACCGTACATAAAGTATGTACGAGTATGGGGTTTGGGTCGAATCAGCTGTAGTATCTTTTTTTTAGACGAATCAGCTGTACTACTTTTGAAAGGGCGATGTGTGTACATAGTCGAGAAACACTCTTGTTTAGTAAAGTTCATCACGTATGCAAAGTAAGATTCACCCCGGTTGGTTGTGATGACATGAGGAAGGTGGCGCTGTCGTGCGGTCTATGTGTCCTCTCTTTCTAGGAAATTCTACTATAAATTAATTGCATATCTTTTAAATTTAGTTACTCTATTTATGATTAAATAATGTTTTTTAAATAAAATATAAATTAATTGTACAGTTTGGATTAGATAATGTTTTTTAAAAAAAACAAAAGTGTTATAGTCTTAAAATTTAAAAAGAAATTATCTAAACAAGGGCTATAATACATTGTAATTCTCTGCCTTTTACAATAAAAAAATACTAGTCTTGTCCCTGTTCACCCGGGAATCCGTTGTTGTATCAAATCCATAAAATATTGTTCTTGGAAAAAAAATCCATAAAATATTGTGAGGCATCAGCTGGTCAGCCAAGCAGCCTAAGACTTTGTACTTTTGTTTAGTTCGATGGGTTTGCCAGCTTTGCATTTTCGTTTGTACTTTCTTTATCCTAAATTATACTTCTTATATTCATAAATAAATATACATCTCGTTTTTACATCTCGTATAGGGCTTTACTACGTGTCCGATAGTAATATGTGGTATATTACATTAGTTTCTACTTCAACAATAGTATATTTTAACTAAGAATTTAGATAGAATATTATGTATTTTTTATTTTAGATTTTTAGGTATAATTTAGGAAGGTACGGTGTCCAATAGTGGATAACTTTTAATTTAGGGTGGTTTATAAAAGCCTAAATATTGAAATAAATATTTAATTTAAATTTTTAGATCAAATTTAAAATGATTGATAATGTCAAATGGAGATATTCAACAAGATCTATAAATCTACTGTTAACAATTTTTTATTTGAGATCGTTTAGAGTGTTAAATATATGTAATTAAAAAATAGTGTGGACTATATTTTACATATGCCGTAAACGTTGATGTCTTGGCTCAAATTCTAAAAACATATATTTTTTGTTTTTTATCGGTTATTACTGGCCACACGATGGTGATGGGTGCTACAACCTGGTAGTGATTCCCTGCTCCGGCATAGTGAGATCAAACATGTGATAGGAGATTATGAACATCTTTAAAGTTTAGTGGACTGATTCCAATTTGTATAATATGCATCTTGTTGGGTACCATAAAAAGAGATATCCAGATCAGAAGCGATAAAAAACGCAAAGGACAAAGCAAATCATCCACAAACGCACAAACGCCAGGGCACGGGCCCCAGATCATCTGACTCCTGAGCCTCAGGGCCAAACCACGACTCTCCGACCCCCTGGGCCTCGGACGCAGACACCGTCTCGCCCGATCCCCTCGACCTTGGGCGTAAGTTTCGCCTCGCCCGACCCCTAGAGGCTCGGACACAGGCACTGTCTCGCCCGATCCCCTCGGCGTCGGGCGTAAGTTCCGTCTCGCCCGACCCCTCCCGGGCTCGGGCGTCGAACGACGCCCCACCAGATCAAGGCAAGGCTTCTGACGCACGGCGCCCGTACCTACGACGTGACAGGCACAGTAACTTCTGTATCACGGCAGGGCATGGCGGTGACTGTTCCAACCACCCTGGTCACTGTGGCCTTACCTTTTTCACTATGCAACCTTACCTCTTTTACTGTGGTGTACTGCCTCACAGTGAAAGAGGAATAGGGAAGGTTAATCGGCGTCACTGTTTGCTGTCTCCTCCTACAGTTAACAGGACAAGAAGCAGCATCACCGATCCGACCCCCACGATTCCAACAGGGTTCGGTAACCCTCTACAGGAGCAGCCATGCTGTCAGCCATGCCTCAAGGACGGGATGGACGAGCTCCTACAGGGTCGGGACTATCATTCTTCCACTCGGCAGGAGGAAACCTCCAATCACCATGTAAAAACCTGCCTCCCCTTGAGGCTATAAAAGGGGAGCCAGGGCTCATAATCAGGATAAGTACACAGAGCTCACCACACTCACTCGCAGAATAGCAACCAGCACTCTGTCCACCACAAAGTCGAGACTTGGGACTTAGCCCTCTCTCGCAACCTGCTTGTACCCCCCTACTACAAGCACCTTTGGGTGCAAGGTTATACAGACCCCCCGATCTCACTGGACGTAGGGCATTCTTGGCCTGAACCAGTATAAATTCCCTGTGTTCCACTTGCATCACCATCCAGGTTTAGGTAGTCACGCAATCATATACTTGTTTGTGCCTAGACCACGAGTCTAGACGCCGACAGTTGGCGCGCCAGGTAGGGGCCTTTTGCGTGACATTCACCTGTCCCTACTGGAAAGGCTTGGATGGCAGACGGATTTCACCCACTCCGCCACGACACCATCATGATGTTTGGGAGTTTGGAGTTCATGTCCCTCGGCTCCGGCTATGACACGGTCCTCCTTCCACCACGTGGCGGTACCGATCCGCGTCCTGAGCCGACCCCACCACAGTCAGTGCGTGGGAGGCGCTCGGGGCACCATGCGGGGGCTGCCCGGCGGGAGCGTCAGAGGTCCAGGATCTCCGACCCTACCACTGAGGCGAGGGCCCGTCCGGCCCTCCCCCCGCATATTCCTCACCAGATCGCCCATTCCTCCGGCTCAACACGCGCTAGAGGAAGGGCTCGCGGAGCGTCACGCTCCACCTCACGGACCAACAGGGGATCATCGCGACCTCCTGTCCCACCCCGATCAAAGGGGAAGGCACGGCCCCCGCCCGTTCCCCAGAAAGAGGACAAAGGGGCCTCAACATCTCGTCCCCCTCCACCTATGGATAGAGGAGAGACAGCGGCACTTCCCGAGCTCCCTCTTGGACTCAGGAATGCAGCCGCCACGTACGCCTCTTCCGTGAGCACTTCGTTGAGTGCGTATGCGGACCTTCCAGGGCACCACCTCAGGTCTGCCCTGGACCTCATCGCTTCGCCACCCGTTTCGTCATACCTAGAGGATCTCCCCTCAAGCAATGACGAGTGGGCCGGCGCTGACTTTTCCAGGTATGGCGACCCGGAGACCTTCATGCGCTTCTTGGAGGCCAGCAACTACTGCCTCGGCTACTCCGACTCCGAAGACGGGAGCTATGACCCGTCACGAGAGTGCTTCAACCTTGAGGTCGAAGGAGTGCCCCACAACACTCAAGGGGGTGCTGGACCCTCTAGGCAAGGAAACATCACTCCACCACCCAACCCGACTCCTAAGACTGATCCCGGAGTCCGCGGAACAGCGTCAGCCCCCGCAGGAGGACATCGCCCTGACCTCGAACAGCTCGATGAGCTGGAGGCCAGGCTCGAAGAAGAACGCACACGCCTCCGCCAACTCCGTGAGGCCCTGGTCTGAGACCCATCCGGCCGCGGAGATGGGGGTGAGGCTAGGCGCCGTGCCTGAGACGTCAACCGCCGTATCGTCGAGGACCAAGGGGGTGACGCCCCGGTCTTCAGCACGACCAGTCAGAATGTGATAGCCGCCGCACTCCTCCTCAGGGCGATGCCAGAGCCATCGACTCCTGAGGGAAGAAGAGTGCGCCAGGGGCTACGTGGCCTCCTGGAACAAGCCGTGGTACAGAACACGGAAAGTTCTGCATCACAGTCCCACGGCGCGAGGCGCCAAGAGGACCGACACCCTCCTAACAAGGCACCAACGGTGCAAGGCCCGCCGCCTCCTAACCCGCAAGGGGGGGCTGACGCGGACGTTCGGGTCACCCTCGAGGCCAGACGGCGTGATAGGGACGAGGCTGAGTCTCGACGCTATCGACCGCGCCGAGGCGGAAGGTACGATCCCGACCACGACCGCAGCACGTCACCAGAGCCTCCGGGTCCCCGCGTCTTCAGCGAGGCCATACGCAGGGCCAAGTTCCCGGCGCGATTCCGACAGCCCGCCAACCTCACTAAGTACTCAGGGGAGACCAACCCTGAGCTCTGGCTGTCAGATTACCGCCTAGCATGTCAGCTAGGTGGAGCGGACGATGACCTGCTCATCATCCGCAACCTCCCACTGCATCTGGCCGATACGGCCAGGGCATGGCTCGAGCATCTCCCTGAGCGCATGATCCACGACTCGGCCGACCTGGTCAAGATCTTCGTCAGGAACTTCTAGGGCACATATGTGCGCCCTGGGAACTCCTGGGACCTCAGGAGTTGCAGGCAGAAGCCCGATGAGTCCCTCCGAGACTTCATCAGGCGATTCTCCAAGCAGTGCACCGAGCTCCCCAACATCACGGACTCCGACATCATCGGAGCCTTCATCTCCGGTACCACCTGTAAGGAGCTGGTACACGAACTCGGTCGCAAGACCCCCACGAGCACTAGCCAGTTGCTCGACATCGCCACCAACTTTGCCTCGGGCGAAGAGGCGGCTGGTGCCATTTTCTCCGACGGCGCAGCCAAGGGGAAACAGAAGGCCGAGGCCTCGGGCTCACGCGACCCCAAGAAGAAGAAGAAGGGCCGCAAAGGGAAGCAGGGTCAGTCGGATGACAACTTAGTCACCTCGGCAGATCGCAAGAACCCCAAGCGGACTCCTACTGGCCCCGGTCTCTTCGACGAGATGTTGAAGAAGCCATGCCTCTATCACAGGGGACCAACCAAGCACACCCTCGAGGAGTGCACCGTCCTACGTCGGTACTACACCGACATCATCGCCAAGGAGGGCGCTGAAGAGCCCTCTAAGGACGATGACCCTCAGGGGGAAGGCTTCCCCAAGATCAAGAACTGCCTCTTGATCTTCGGGGGACGTGCGGCTCGCCTCTCTGCGAGTCAGAGGAAGCGTGAACTCCGAGAAGTCTGCGCAGTCAGCACGGCCACGCCCTCGTACCTCAAGTGGTCCGAGAGCGCAATCACGTTCGATAGACAGGATCACCCGAATCGGATCTCCAATCCCGGAAGCTATCCTTTGATCGTCGACCCCATCATCGCCGAGACCGTCTCACCAAGGTGCTGATGGACGGAGGTAGCGGCCTCAACATCCTTTACGCTGAGACGCTGGCCCTCATGGGGATCAGCAAGTCTCGGCTCAGGAATGACACAGCGCCATCCCTCGGAGTGGTGCCGGGACATCGCGCCCACCCTCTCGGACAGATCGATCTGCCCGTCTGCTTTGGGACCCCCGACAACTTCAGACAGGAGGTTCTCACTTTCGACGTGGTCGGGTTCCCAGGAACCTACCACACGATTCTGGGACGACCATGCTACGCCAAGTTCATGGCCATCCCCAACTATACCTACCTCAAGCTCAAGATGCCAGGGCCAAAAGGCATCATCACCATCAGCACGACCAGTCAGCACGCCTATCAGTGCGACGTCGAGTGCATTGAGCAGGCCGAGGCTCTGGCTGAGTCTCTGGCCATCCTCACCGGCCTCGGCGACTGCGACCACGACGTCCCCGACCCCAAGCGTCATGCCGGGAGCTTCGAGCCGGCGGAGGAGACCAAGCTAGTCTTCCTCGACCTCGGGACTTCTGAGGGCAGGGCGTTGAGGATCAGCTCCAGCCTCGACCCCAAATAGGAGGTGGTGCTCGTCGACTTTCTCCGCGCAAATGCTGATATGTTTGTGTGGAGTCCCTCGGACATGCCTGGTATACCGAGGGAGGTCGCCGAGCACTCCTTGGACATCCGAGCCGGCTCTAAACCCGTGAAGAAACGCCTGCGCCGATTCGACGAGGAGAAGCGCCGGGCCATCGGGGAGGAGATCCACAAGCTATTGGCGGCCGGATTCATCAAAGGAGGTATTCCATCTCGAGTGGTTAGCTAACCCTATGCTAGTTAAAATGAAAAATGGGAAGTGGAGGATGTGTGTAGACTATACTAGTTTAAATAAAGCATGTCCTAAGAACCCCTTTTCATTACCTCGTATCGATCAAATAGTTGACTCCACAGCGGGATGCGAAATTTTGTCTTTTCTTGATGCTTATTCCGGTTACCACCAAATCAAGATGAAAGAGTCCGACCAGCTCACCACTTCTTTCATCACCCCTTTTGGAATATACTGCTACGTAACCATACCTTTTGGCCTCAAGAACGCGGGGGCTACATATCAGCGATGTATGCTCCAGGTCTTTGGGGACCTTATAGGCAGAACAGTAGAGGCTTACGTGGACGACATTGTCGTCAAGTCTAGGAAAGCAAGCGGCCTAGTTGCCGACCTGGAAGAAACATTCCAATGCCTTAGGGCAAAGGGGATCAGACTCAATCCCGAAAAATGCGTTTTTGGGGTCTCCCGGGGCATGCTCCTCGGATTTATTGTGTCTGAGCGAGGGATCGAGGCCAACCCGGAGAAGGTCTCGGCCATCGCAAACATGGGCCCGATTCGTAACCTAAAGGGAGTACAGAGGATCATAGGATGTCTAGCCTCTCTAAGCCGTTTCATCTCTCGTCTCGGGGAAAAAGGGCTACCTCTGTATAGGTTACTAAGGAAATCCGAGCATTTTTCCTGGACCCCCGAGGCCCAGGAAGCCCTTGACAAGCTCAAGGCTTTGCTCACCAACCCTCCCATTCTGGTGCCCCCCACCGAGGGGGAACCACTTCTTCTCTACGTCGCAGCCACTGATCAAGTGGCCAGCGCAGCTATCGTGGTCGAAAGGAAGGAAGAAGGGCACGCCCTGCCGGTCCAAAGACTGGTGTACTTCATCAGTGAAGTACTATCCGACACGAAGACCCGATACCCCCAAATCCAAAAACTACTCTACGCGGTAGTTTTGGCCCGACGCAAGCTCCGCCATTATTTTGAGTCTCATCCAGTCTCGGTAGTGTCATCTTTCCCTCTGGGGGAAGTGATTCAAAACTGCGAAGCTAATGGCAGGATTGCCAAATGGGCCATAGAACTCATGGGTGATGGGATCACCTATGAGCCTTGGAAAGCCATAAAATCCCAAGTCCTAGCGGATTTTGTGGCAGAGTGGATAGGGACTCAGCTCCCCCCACCATAGATCCAGCACGAGTGCTGGACCTTGTACTTCGACGGGTCTTTGATGAAAACCGGGGCCGGCGCGGGCCTCGTCTTCATCTCACCCCTTGGGGTAAGGATGCGGTTGCAATCCGACTCCACTTCCCTGCCTCAAACAATGTAGCAGAGTACGAGGCCCTGGTCAACGGTCTCCATATTGCGATCGAGCTTGGGATCAAACGGCTTGACGTCCGAGGTGATTCTAGGCTCATCATCGACCAAGTCATGAAAGAGTCTAGCTGTCATGACCCCAAGATGGATGCATACTGCAAGGCAGTGCGGCGTCTGGAGGAAAAATTCGACGGCCTCGAGCTTAACCATGTGTTGAGGAAATACAATGAGGCCGCCGATGCGCTCGCCAAGATGGCATCCGAGCGGGCCATGGTCCCCCCGGATGTTTTTGTCAGCGACCTCTACAAGCCTTCCGTCGACTACAAGGACGATGGGGGGTCGGATCAACCCCCAAGCGAACCAGGCCCCGACCCCGAGGACTCCACTGTTCAGGAGCAGGAGGCCATGGACATCGAGCCCGAGCCCCCTGCACCTGATGACTCGCCAGACTGGCGTTACCCCTTGCTGCAACGTCTCGTCGAGGGCACTTTGCCTTCAGACCAGGCTGAGGCAAGGCGTGTGGCCCGTCGCGCCAAGACCTTTGTCCTCCTCGACGGAGAAATGTATAAGCGCAGCCCCTCGGGCATCCTTATGCGTTGCATCCCACGTCGGGAGGGAATCAAGCTCCTGCAGGACATACACTCGGGGGCTTGTGGCCACCATGCCGCGCCTTGGACGCTGGTAGGAAATGCTTTCCGGCAAGGCTTTTACTGGCCCACCGCCGTGGCCGATGCCACTAAGATCGTACGAACCTGTGAGGGATGCCAGTTTTACGCCCGACAGATTCATCTCCCCGCTCAGGCTCTACAGACGATCCCCATCACCTGGCCTTTTGCTGTCTGGGGCCTCGACCTGGTCGGGCCTCTGCAAAAAGTGCCCGGGGGCTTCACCCACTTGCTTGTCGCGATCGACAAGTTCTCCAAGTGGATCGAAGTCCGACCCATCACAAGAATCAAGGCCGAACAAGCAGTGCTGTTCTTCACGGATATCATCCACCGATTCGGAGTACCGAACTCCATAATCACTGACAATGGCACACAGTTCACCGGGCGAAAATTCCTAGAGTTCTGCGACAGACACCACATACGTGTGGACTGGGCAGCAGTGGCTCACCCAAAGACCAACGGACAGGTGGAGCGCGCCAATGGCATGATCCTCCAGGGTCTGAAACCCAGGATCATCAACCGGTTGAACAAGTTCGGGAAAAGATAGCTCAAAGAACTGCCGACCGTGGTCTGGAGTCTAAGGACTTCCCGAAGCCGAGCCACAGGGTTCACCCCGTTCTTCATGGTCTATGGGTCGGAAGCCGTCCTCCCCACAGATCTGGATTACGGGTTGAAAAAGCATCTAGGCCCCTAGTGATTTTGGTGATTAATGACATTGTTGATTACTATGACTAACGTGTGTTTTGCAGAGGCAAAGTCATAGGTAAGGTTATGGTAAATAGGTACTCGATGGACAGGGACGTATATGCCTACTTAATAGTGGAAATCGTTTCGGTTTTCAAAGGATGGATGGACATCGTCGAGACTAGACTAGGTCTAAGTGCCATATGGTGAAGAAGGGCACTTAGAGTAGTTTAGGACTTTGTTTTCCTTTGACCGTACTATTAAGAGGGGCTTTAATCTAGTAGCTTGACTTAGGCAAGGCTTTAGGTTTAGGTGTGGTGCACACTTGGTAAACCTAGCACTAGGCAGCTCAGAGATAGTCCTTAGATCGAGAGGAACAAACTTCGTTTTGGAGCGATCGCGTTTCGACGAAGTTTGGGTGCCCAAGGAGGCACCGGACGCTGCACCGGACGCTTAGTGAGTGCGTCCAGTGAGGTCCTTAGCTGTTGGAAGAGTGCCGTGCTTAGGGTTAGACACCGGACGCTGGCACCGGACTCACCGAGCAGCGTCCGGTCCCTTACCCAGGGAGGTTGCAAACCTGCCCTGAGCACCGGACGCACCGGGTAGCGTCCGGTCCCATGCGCAGGGAGCTTGTAAGTTTCCCCAGAGCACCGGACGGTGCACCGGACGCTGGAAGTTAGCGTCCGGTGACCTGTCAGAAGCAAGTACAGTTCGCCGTTATGGAGCACCGGACGCTCGGTGCAGTGCGTCCGGTGACCCCGTTTTTAGTGGAAAACGGTTGGCTGACCTTTGGACTTCGTGGGTAGTATTTATACTCCTTCACCTCGTCCATGAGAGGTCTCTTGCCCATTTGAACATCAGAGAAACTTGTTGTGGAGCAAGAGAGTAGCAAGAGCCTAGAGAGGATTGAGAATTGAGTGATTTCTTGAGAGAATCCTTCTCTAGTGAGTTCCAAGAGTCAAGTGTGCATCCACCACTCTCTAGAGCCTTGTTTAAGTCAAGTGAGAGTTCTTTGCTTGTTACTCTTGGTGATCGCCATCACCTAGACGGTTCGGTGGTGATTGGAGGCACGAAGACCGCCCGGAGTTCTTGTGGGTGGCTCGTGTCAAGCTTGTGAGCGGTTTTGGGTGATTCACCGCGACGGAGTGTCGAAGAATCAGCCCATAGAGAGCACTTGGTCCTTGCGCGGACCAAGGGGGAGCAAGACCCTTGCGCGGGTGCTCCAACGAGGACTAGTGGAGAGTGGCGACTCTCCGATACCTCGGCAAAACATCGCCGAACACTTTCTTCCACTACTCCTTACATTCTAGCATCTAATTTGTGTTTTTACATTCTTAGAATTGCCATGCTAGAATAGGATTGGAACTAGGTTGCAAAACTTTTTATCCGGTAGCTCTCTAGGTCACACTAGGCACAAGGGGTTGAATTGGAGCTTATAGGTTGCTTAAATTTTTAGAGAAGCCCAATTCACCCCCTCTCTTGGGCATCTTGATCCTTTCAATTGGTATCGGAGCCTAGTGCTCATTATTTAGGCTTCACCGCCTAGAGATAAGATGTCTAACGGGGATGGACCGCCACCCATGTTCGATGGGGATGAGTTCCCGTATTGGAAAATACGGATGGAGTCATACCTTGAGGCATGCGATATAAAGTGCCTAAAAGCCGCGACCGAAGGGTTTACCCCTCCGGCAAAGGACACCGCTCTTACTCCACAAGAGCAAGAAAACGAGAAGTGGAATGAGAAGGCCAAAAACCACATCTTTAGAGGCCTTTGCAAAGAGGTGTTCAACCGCGTTCGGAGCCACAAAACCGCCAATGAACTTTGGAAAGAACTTTGTGCGCTCCATGAGGGATCAAAGAGTGAACGCGAGGAACGCTATCACCTAGTGATGGACAAGCTTAATACATTTGAGATGCTTCCTAAAGAAAATGCTAATGAAATGTATTCTCGCTTGAATGTCATTGTAGAGGAGCTTAATGGACTTGGGCTCACTCAAATGAGTGCGGCGGATGTTGCAAGAAAGATACTATGTGTTCTCCCCATTGAGAAATATGGGCACATAGTAACCGTGCTTCATCAAGGCGATTTCTCCACCGCTACACCAACGTCCATATTGGGGAAGATCAATGCTGATGAGATGTATATGCACATGAACCCCCAAGATGGCTCCTCATCGGCCAAAAAGGAGAAGGACTTGGCTCTCAAATCTTCTCACAAGGGCAAAGCCAAGAAGATTGAGGTTGAGTCATCAACTTCAAGTGATGATGATGCATCCATTGCCCTCTTGGTGAGAAGAACCACCAAGATGTTGAAGAAGCTCAACAAGAATGGAGTCAACTTTGACTCCAAGAAGAAGAAGTTCTTCACAAGTAGCAAGAGGAAGCTCATCTCTGAGATGGATTGCTACAATTATGGTGATCTTGGTCATCTTGCTCACCAATGTCCAAAGCCCAAGAAGGACAAGTACAAGAAGAAGAACAAGGAGCATGATGACTCAAGTGATGAAGAGAAGAATGACAAGAAGCAACACAAGAAGAAAGGTGGCAAGAAGGAGTACCACAAGAAGAAGAATGGCAAGGCCTACATTGTTGGTGATTGGCTCACCGACATTGAAAGCTCAAGTGGTGACTCCTCCGGCAATGAGAGTGATGATGAGAAAGTTGCCGCCATTGCCATCGATGCTCCATCACCATCATCCTCACCACCATCTACATCCTCAACACACCTATGCCTCATGGCTAAGGATGACCGGAAGGTACAAAGTGAGGATGAGAGTAGTGAGAGTGATAGTGAATACGAATCACCCTCTTATGATGAACTTGTAAAATTGCTTAACAAGTACACAAAAGTCATAAGAAAATCTAGAAGTGAAAATGAAAAGCTTGAACTTGAAAATGAAACACTTCTAGCAAAGCTTAAGTCTAGTGATGAGCTTAGAGACCAAAATGAGATCATGACCACTAAGCTCAAGGAGCTCAAACTCTCTTTAAAAGAGCTCAAAGAAAAACATGATAAACTTGAGAGTGTGCATGATGAGCTTATCACTAGATATAGAGCAATGAAGGAAGAGCTAACAACTCTAAAAGCAAACTATGACAACCTTGAAATTGCTTATGAACTTGCAATTGATGAAACACATGTTGCTACTAACAATGTTGCTAAGCTTGATGTAGCCACATCTTGTGATGACTTACTTGTGGAGAGCACAAGCAAAAGTGTTGATTGCAAGGGCAAGAAAGTGGTAGTGGCCAAGAGTTATGAGGACACCATCAAGCTCAAGGATGAAATTGTCATGCTCAAGAAAGAGTTGCAAGATCAAGCCAAGCACAAGACCATCGTAATTGAGTCACTTGATCAAGACAACAAGCTTGCATATAAGAACAAGTTGCTCAAGGAAGAAAATCAATATCTCAAGCTTGGTTTGATGTATGACAAGCAAGAAGAAGATGAGACATTCATCTTGGATAAGTTAGCTAGCAACAATGACCCAATCATCAAGAAGCTAACTCAAGAGAACAACAAGCTCAAGAAAGAGAAGGAACACCTAACCATGGGGTTAGCAAAGTTCACAAAGGGGAAGGACCTTCAAAGTGAGCTTTTCATGAACACCGTCATGAAGATGGACAAGAGTGGAATTGGCTACAAGGCTCATCAAGTCACTAGCCACTCATGATCAACCAAGCAAGCCAAAGCCAAAGAGATGCTTTGAGTGTGGCCAAGAAGGACACTTTGCTCATGAGTGTAAGGCACCACTACCACCACCCTTGCCCAAGCATGCAAGACCATTTGCCTTCAATGCTCACTACATCGTAAGGAAAGACAAGTGTGGCAAGGTTAAGGTTAGCTTCATGGGGCCGTCCAACAAGCAAAGGCCAAAGAAGATTTGGGTGCCAAAGCAACTAGTAGAGAAGGTCAAGGGCCCTAAGCAAATGTGGGTCCCTAAATCTCAAGCTTGATCTCTTGTGTGTAGGTGAACTACAAGACCGGTGGATCACATTGGGTAATTGATAGTGGTTGCACTCAACATATGACTGGAGATCCCCGGATGTTCACCTCTCTTGATGAATATGTTGACAACCAAGAGAAGATCACATTTGGTGACAACTCAAAAGGCAAGGTCAAGGGACTAGGAAAGGTTGCTATATCAAATGACAACTCCATCACCAATGTGCTCTATGTGCAATCATTGAGTTTCAATTTGCTCTCGGTTGGACAACTTTGTGATCTCGGATTTGAATGCCTATTCAAGAAGAAGGAAGTGATTATGACCAAGGAAGATGACAATGAAGTGATATTCAAAGGCTTCCGACACAACAACTTATATGTAGTTGATTTCTCATCCGATGAAGTTGATGTCAAGACTTGCTTATTCACCAAGACTTCACTTGGGTGGTTGTGGCATAGAAGGTTAGCACATGGAATGGGCACACTCAAGAAGTTGATGAAGAAAGAATTGATTAGAGGCTTGAAGGATGTGACATTTGAGAAGGACAAGCTTTGTAGTGCATGTCAAGCCGGCAAGCAAGTTGCAAACACTCATCCAACCAAGGCCTATCTCTCTACTTCAAGAGTGCTTGAGCTACTTCACATGGATTTATTTGGACCAACCACATATGCTAGTCTTGGAGGAAACAAATATTGCTTGGTCATAGTTGATGATTTCTCCCGATACACTTGGACATTCGTCTTGCAAGACAAGGCCAAAGTTGCATCAATATTCAAGAAGTTTGCAAAGAATGCCCAAAATCAATTTGATGTCAAGATCAAGAAGATTAGAAGTGACAATGGCAAAGAGTTTGACAACACCAACATTGAAGAGTATTGTGATGAAGTGGGAATCAAGCATGAGTTCTCCTCAACATACACACCACAACAAAATGGGGTTGTAGAAAGAAAGAACCGGACATTGATCACCTTGGCAAGAACAATGCTAGATGAGTATAACACTTCGGAGAATATGTGGGCCGAGGCAATCAACACCGCATGCTATGCTTCAAACCGGCTCTTTCCTCACAAGTTCCTAGAGAATACACCTTATGAGTTGCTCAATGGGAAGAAGCCCGATGTCTCATTCTTTAGAGTGTTTGGATGCAAATGCTACATCTACAAAAAGCGCCAACACTTGGGAAAGTTCCAAAGAAGATGTGACATTGGCTACTTGGTTGGCTATTCATCAAAGTCCAAGGCATATAGTGTCTTTAACCATGCCACAAACATGGTTGAAGAAACATTTGATGTTGAATTTGATGAAACTAATGGCTCCCAAGGAGCAAGTGATAATCTTGATGATGTAGGTGGTGAACCATTGAGGGATGCCATGAAGAACATGCCGGTGGAGGACATCAAGCCAAAAGAAGATGATGATGATGTGCAAGTCATTGAGCTACCATCCACCTCACATAGTCCACAAGATGAAGATAAGGATGTGAGAGATGCTCATGAAGACACTCAAGTCACTCTTGAGCAAACGGTGGCACAAGCACAAGATGTTGATGCTCCCCAACCTACTCCTCAAGTGGCACCAAGAAGAACATCACATCTCCTCCAAGATCACTCTCAAGATCTCATCATCGGGAGTCCATCACGTGGTGTAACTACTCGTTCTAGACATGCTTTATTTATTGAACATCACGCTTTTGTGTCTCTTGAAGATGAACCAAAGACCATAGAGGAAGCTCTTCATGATGCGGATTGGATCATGGCTATGCAAGAGGAGTTGAACAACTTCTCTCGCAACCAAGTATGGACACTTGAAGGGCGACCCAAAGATGCAAGAGTGATTGGAACAAAGTGGGTCTTCCGGAACAAGAAGGATGATCAAGGCAAAGTGGTGCGCAACAAGGCAATGCTCGTGGCGAAAGGCTTTTCACAAGTGGAAGGTCTTGACTTCGGTGAAACCTTTGCACCGGTGGCAAGACTTGAAGCAATCCGTATCCTACTTGCATATGCATCTAGTCATGATATCAAGTTATTTCAAATGGATGTGAAAAGTGCTTTTTTGAATGGATATATTAATGAGCTTGTATATGTTGAGAAACCCCCCCGGTTTTGAAGACCCTAGGTACCCCAAGCATGTCTACCGGTTGTCCAAGGCTCTCTACGGTCTCAAACAAGCTCCTAGAGCTTGGTATGAGAGGCTTATGGACTTCCTCATTGAGAAGGGCTTCAAGATTGGGAAAGTTGACACAACACTCTTCACCAAGAAAATGAATGGGGAAATCTTCATTTGCCAAGTTTATGTTGATGATATTATTTTTGGCTCTACTAATGAAGATTTTTGCAAGGAATTTGGTGATTTGATGTCCAAGGAGTTTGAGATGTCCATGATTGGCGAGCTATCCTTCTTCCTAGGATTTCAAGTCAAGCAAATGAAGGAAGGAGTCTTCATCTCTCAAGAGAATTACACTCAAGATCTTCTTAAGAGGTTCAAGATGATGGATTGCAAGCTAATCAAGACTCCCATGGCATCAAATGGGCATCTCGACTTGGATGAGGGAGGTAACCCAATTGACAAGACTCTCTATCGCTCCATGATAGGAAGTCTACTCTACCTCACCGCATCTAGGCCCGATATCATGTTTAGTGTGTGTATGTGCGCTAGATATCAAGCAATGCCTATGGAATCTCACTTGATTGCCGTCAAGAGAATTCTTAGGTATCTAAAATACACACCTTGCCTAGGTTTGTGGTATCCCAAAGGTGCAAGATTCCAACTTGTAGGCTATTCCGATTCGGATTATGCCGGGTGCCGGATTGATAGAAAAAGCACATCCGGAGGGTGCCATTTCCTAGGTAGATCTCTTGTCTCTTGGATGTCAAAGAAACAAAATAGTGTTGCCTTGTCAACGGCCGAGGCGGAATACATTGCCGCCGGTGCTTGTTGTGCACAAATACTCTACATGAAACAAACTTTGCTAGACTATGAAGTAGTACTAGACAAAGTACCTTTGTTGTGTGACAACGAAAGTGCCGTAAAACTTGCAAACAACCCGGTTCAACACACCCGTACAAAACATATTGACATCCGCCACCACTTCCTTAGGGATCATGTTGCTAAAGGTGATATTTCTCTAGAGAATGTGGAAACAGAAAATCAATTGGCGGATATCTTCACAAAACCCCTAGATGAAGCTAGGTTTTGTATGTTGAGAAATGAACTTAATGTGCTTGACCTCTCTAACTTGACTAAAAGATAAAAGTTGTGTGTTGAATCTTGTGAATAACTTTTGCGTTGCACATCATGCATACTAAAATTAAAATACAACTTGCATGTAGGGCTTGTCTAACATGGTTAAGATAACCCCCTTGAGTGTGTGAAAAAGCTTAACCTTGGATCAAACTTGACAAGTTTTAGTTTACTTTCAAGTATTGCATTACAACTCATATCATGTGCATGCTTGTTAGTTGATCGTTTCTTTTCGGTTATTCTTTGAGCATCCGCTGTGTTCGTCCATAGATAGGGGGAGCATTCAAAGCTCATTAGTGATTAAAACCCCTAGCTTTATGGCCATATGATGCTCCTTGGCGATTTCTCGAATTATATTCATAAAAACTACTAAGCCTATGGCTAAATATTTGTGAAAATTTGAGGATTTGAAGGAAGTCACTCATACCAGTTCCATTTAGTATTTATTTGTGTGTCTTTGAAGATGGAACTTGGTTGGGTCAAAGTCGGACGTGGTGCTTAGTTGAAAAAGTGCTCAGAGGAGCACCGGACGCTGTCTCGGTGCGTCCGGTGCGTTGTGAGTGCCAGAATGCACCCACCAGACGCAGGAACAGTGTCCCTGCAGCGTCCGGTGATGTGCGTCCAGTGCTCATCTGGTGTGCCCCAGGGCACCGGACGCTAAAGCCATCGTCCGGTGGCCATCGTCCGGTGTGATGCAGTTTTGCATACCTCTCTGCGCATGAGTCCGGTGGTCACCGGACGCGTCCGGTGCCACATTAAGAGCGTCCGGTGACCCCGTGGCGGGCGCATAAAGCCCGCGCCCAGGGGCTTTCGCGGGCGGTTTTCTATTCGTTTCTAGACTTCGCCTGAGCCTCCCCTGTGCCCTATCTCCGTGAAATCGCCGCCACCGTCGTTGTCCTTGATTTCGGCGGCCTCGGACCACGCCCTCGCACCAGATCCGCCCCCAAAATCCTTCTCTTCGCGTGGATCTCCGAATCTCGCAGGGTCTCTAGGGTTTGGGTGAGTTTCTTCAACCATGCCCTTAAGGTGCTTGAGTTTTTGCCTCAAAGGATTAGAAAAGGATTGTTGATCTCGATCCTCTCCGTTCCTCCTGTGCAGCACCATAAGAAAAGGATTCACGTTCTCCGGCGGTTTCCGATCGTGATATTTCATCCGGAACTCGTCTCGTCTTTGGATCGTAAGACGTTCGCGCTCGTTCTTTATCTGTTCTTGCGATCTATAGGGTTTTCTCACCTCTAGTCATTACGTTTGCTTATATATACCCTATCTTGTCTATTTTCTGCGGCACGTTGATCTCCATTGTCAGTTGGCCTTTGTTGGCAGTTCGTTCAGTTGTCTGCTCTTGCGATGGCTCGTACCAAGAACGTCAGTGGTCCAGCAGCTGGCTCAGGAGGGTCTCCAGGAGGTGATGGTGGAGGTGATCCTCCCCGTCGCCTGTTCGCGGCAGAGAAGGGCAAAGGCAAGAAGCTAGCCACCAAGAAGCGCAAGGCTAGTGACAGAGAGGCAGAGGTGGCAGAGGCAGTTGCAGCAGCAGCCGAGGCAGCTGAGAGAGGTGGACGCTCAGGTGCTCTGAGGATTAGAGATGATATCACGCCACAGCAGTGGCGTGCAGTTCTTGAGACAGAGGCACTACATGGATCCCCTCCAGGCACCGTTATGATTGGAGGTCAGCGGGTGAGGCTTGTGGTGAGAGATCCAGCTCAGGAGGATCTAGATACAGAGGTAGAGGCCCAAGCAGAGGATCTAGCAGAGGCACAGGAGCAGCCTCTCAGGAGGTCGACTCGTGCACGTACCCAGGCCACTCCACGGACTGGTACGTCGGGCCAGTCTACCTCCACTGCTCGTGCCACACCAGCCAGAGGCACTCCAGCTTCTCGTCAGAGGCCAGTCAGGATTCACAGGGATCTCACTCTAGTGTCAGCCCGCGAGATCCAACAGCTACGCTTTGTCCCGTTTCCTACTTGGTTCCCAGCTGCTAGGGATCCACGAGCCGGTGCCAGGTTCTATACAGTCGTCCAGGAGGACATCTATGAGGCACTGGTTCGCTCTCAGTCTCAGTTCAGGGAGCACATAGTGATAGACCTTGAGATACTGGGGAACGTGTTTGGGGCAGATATCCGTCAGTACTTCACCTACCTCCACGGACTCCCAGAGTTGCTAGCTCTCCCTGGTACTTACTGTGAGCAGTGGGTTCGAGAGTTCTACGCGTCAGTATGGGTGTCTCCGGATCACAGTTATATCCACTACGCGACTGACTACAGGGTCACAGCACAGAGGGCCAGAGAGGTGCTTGGGCTGCGAGCTTCTCCCACCAGGATTCACCAGCTGTGCTACGGGAACTTTGAGCCTCCCCGATGTCCTCATGGTGGTGAGATACCACCGGTTGACTTCGTGGCTCCTTGTTTCCGTCTACCTTTTGGAGAGGACTCCAGCAGGACAGTGGGAGATTTGACACGCCCAGCTAGGATCCTCGACTTTGTGTTGAGGAAGACTCTTCTCCCTAGGACAGGTTACAGAGATGGATTCACTCGTATCCAACAGTGGCTAGTTGCTCATCTCATCTCCCAGACGGAGTTTGACTTGTGGGATTTGATAGTCTCAGAGATTGAGGACACCATCTTAGAGAGCTTCAGGGGACGGCGTCAGTTGCCGTACGCACATTGGATCACCTTGCTTATACTCCGTGCCAGGCCGCTACCCCTGCCAGCTCACTTGCAGAGGGAGTTGACAGAGTCAGACACAGTCTTCCCCCACTACGACCCCAGGCAGATGTTGAGAGCGCACCACGACCTCAGAGCTACTCCTCCTCCTCGTGCACCACGTGGACCAGTGCCCCCACCCTCTCCTAGGGGCACTCGCAGTACAGCAGCTGTACCAGAGACAGAGGAACAGCAGGACATAGCCATTGGGGCTTTTGCAGATGCAGAGGCTGAGGGAGAGTTTGACTTCGCCTCAGACAGCTCGGATGATGACTATCAGCCACCAGTGTCAGACCTCCCTCCTAGAGCACACGACCACGAGGCAGGGGGCTCTTCTAGTGCTTCACACCCAGCTTTACTTGCTATCTTAGAGGGTATGAGGGCAGATCAGCGCCGTGCAGCTGAGGAGCAGGCGAGGAGAGACACGGACCAGGCTGCCATCAATGCAGCCGTGCAGGCTAGGCAGGATGAGCTCCAGCGACAGTTTCTCACCTTTTAGGAGCAGCAGCTTGCGTTCCAGGCCCATCAGACAGCAATGATGGCCGCTATCATGGCCGCCTCAGGGATACAGATTTCGCAGATCCAGCTCCCAGGCACTTCGACTGTCAGGCCACCCACTCCAGCGCCTCCGACTCAGAGTCAGTCACAGCAGCCCCTACAGCTCCCAGCTCAGAGTCAGCCATTCTCGACGCCCCAGCAGCAGGTCTCCTAGGGTGCTATCTCCTCTTTCTTTGAGCAGGTACCTCAGTTTACGCCTCTCCGCTCTGGTTTTACACCGCAGTCAGCGTCAGCGTCACAGCTAGTGTTGGATTCGTCGACAGACCCGCACCTCAGCTTCTCCTACAGTGCTCTGACTGGTGACCCTACGCCTCCACCTCTGCAGGCTCCAGCCGCCTTTACGGCGCCAGTCACCACTACTGAGCGTCTGTCGTCGTCTGTAGCGTCATCCGAGCAGCTTGCACCGTCTTCCACAGTACCAGAGACGTCAGCTACAGCGACTGAGTCCGTGCCAGCTTCGTCAGCAGGACTCGAGCAGCCAGCGCAGCCAGTGACAGCTCCCGCACCTACAGAGCAGACCCGTACTGCTTCGCTAGCTCGTGCAGCTTCAGAGGGTCACTCCACCTCCTCCGCTTCGACGGCTCACAGTTCGGACGATGCAGCTCACTTCGAGGCCGTGCCGCGGGACTCCACTGCTTCGCCTCCTCCACCGACTTCTTAGGTTTTTGGCGTTTGATGCCAAAGGGGGAGAGAGAGTGTGAGTATGAGAGTTAGGAGTTAGGGGGAGCTAGAGAGCTAGAGAGCTTGAGAGGGTCCTTATTCTTTTGAGATACTTTTATGTGTGCTACTATATCATGCATCATGTTTACTTTTATGCATTGCACTTGTGTGAGATACTATGGTTGTGAGACATGACTTGTGCTTTTTATGATATCTTAATATCATGTGTTTTGGCTCATATTACCTTTGCTTCTGCATTTTACTCTGATGTACTTATGAGCCTTGTGGTTATTATCCTGTTGTATACCACTCACATATTTGGATGCAGGGTGTTGGACTTGGTTGATATAAGCATGACTAATCTCCTTGCTCTTATTGTAACATGCTTATTGAAACCAAGTCATTTGAAAACCTCAACTCGTTTCTTACTCGAGGTTGTCATCAATCACCAAAAAGGGGGAGATTGAAAGAGCATCTAGGCCCCTAGTGATTTCGGTGATTAATGACATTGTTGATTACTATGACTAACGTGTGTTTTGCAGAGGCAAAGTCATAGGTAAGGTCATGGTAAATAGGTACTCGATGGACAGGGACGTATATGCCTACTTAATAGTGGAAATCGTTCCAGTTTTCAAAGGATGGATGGACATCGTCGAGACTAGACTAGGTCTAAGTGCCATATGGTGAAGAAGGGCACTTAGAGTAGTTTAGGACTTTGTTTTCCTTTGACCGTACTATTAAGAGGGGCTTTGATCTAGTAGCTTGACTTCGGCAAGGCTTTAGGTTTAGGTGTGGTGCACACTTGGTAAACCTAGCACTAGGTAGCTCAGAGATAGTCCTTAGATCGAGAGGAACAAACTTCGTTTTGGAGCGATCGTGTTTCGACGAAGTTTGGGTGCCCAAAGAGGCACCGGAAGCTGCACCGGACGCTTAGTGAGTGCTTCCGGTGGGGTCCTTAGCCATTGGAACAGTGCCGTGCTTAGGGTTAGGCACCGGACGCTGGCACCGGACTCACCGGGCAGCGTCCGGTCCCTTACCCAGGGAGGTTGCAAACCTGCCCTGAGCACCGAACGCACCGGGTAGCGTCCGGTCCCATGGGCAGGGAGCTTGTAAGTTTCCTCGGAGCACCGGATGGTGCACCGGACGCTGGAAGTTAGCGTCCGGTGACCTGTCAGAAGCAAGTACAGTTAGCCGTTATGGAGCACCGGACGCTCGGTGCAGTGCGTCCGGTGCAACATAATGTGCGTCCGGTGACCCCGTTTTCAGTGGAAAACGGTTGGCTGACCTTTGGACTTCGTGGGTAGTATTTATACTCCTTCACCTCGTCCATGAGAGGTCTCTTGCCCATTTGAACATCAGAGAAACTTGTTGTGGAGCAAGAGAGTAGCAAGAGCCTAGAGAGGATTGAGAATTGAGTGCTTTCTTGAGAGAATCCTTCTCTAGTGAGTTCCAAGAGTCAAGTGTGCATCCACCACTCTCTAGAGCCTTGTTTGGGTCAAGTGAGAGTTCTTTGCTTGTTACTCTTGGTGATCGCCATCACCTAGACGGTTCGGTGGTGATTGGAGGCACGAAGACCGCCCGGAGTTCTTGTGGGTGGCTCGTGTCAAGCTTGTGAGCGGTTTTGGGCGATTCACCGCGACAGAGTGTCGAAGAATCAGCCCATAGAGAGCACTTGGTCCTTGCGCGGACCAAGGGGGAGCAAGACCCTTGCGCGGGTGCTCCAACAAGGACTAGTGGAGAGTGGCGACTCTCCGATACCTCGGCAAAACATCACCGAGCACTTTCTTCCACTACTCCTTACATTCTAGCATCTAATTTGTGTTTTTACATTCTTAGAATTGCCATGCTAGAATAGGATTGGAACTAGGTTGCAAAACTTTTTATTCGGTAGCTCTCTAGGTCACACTAGGCACAAGGGGTTGAATTGGAGCTTATAGGTTGCTTAAATTTTTAGAGAAGCCCAATTCACCCCCCCTCTTGGGCATCTTGATCCTTTCACGGGTCTCCAAGGGTACAAGCCTACGACTGGAATAGCTGCAAAACCTTCCAAGAAGACGCGATGGACCAGCTAGATGAGGCCAGAGATGTAGCCCTCCTACGCTCTGCTAAGTACCAGCAGGCCCTCTGCCGATACCATGCGCGACGAGTTCGAGGCCGAGCCTTTCAAGTCGGCGACTTGGTGCTGAGGCTCAGGTAGAGCAACAAGGGTCATCACAAGTTCACGCCCCCCTGGGAAGGACCCTTCGTCATCGCCGAAGTCCTCTGGCTCGGCACCTATAAGCTCGCCAATGAAGCAGGGGAGGTCTTCAAAAACGCGTGGAACATAGAACAGCTACGTCGCTTTTACCCTTAGAACTTTGTAAAAATTTCCATTTGTTCATCACCTTGAAAGAATGAATGAAAATTTAAATTATATGACCATTTCTTTTAAGTAAGCCTCGGACCTGCCTTACAGAGTCCGAGCCTTCCTCGGGGGCTACATAGGGGGGAACCCTCTGTGGCAACCCCAATTTTTTTTTCCTTTTTCGCACAAGTCAAGAGAACCCCGACCCAAGGTCTTTTTTTCCCATTTCCTAAAAAGATTTAAGAAACCGAAAATCCATCCCCTAAATCTTAAGGCATGAGCCCGAGGAAAGATCTGCGCTCACGAGCAAAGACGACCTCCACTCACCTTAGGGTCGGGGGGCGGATCCGGACTTCTAAAAACTACTAAGAAAAAAGAAAAAAGACTTAGGCCCGAGGACTCCGGCTAGCGCAGACTCTAAGTAGCTTACCCGACCTCGCGCTGCCGAGGTCGGGTCGGCATAGGGAAAAAGAAAACAAGACACTCAAAGCTTAAAAGGAACAATCATATAAATATTCATACTTAGCATTAACATCGTATATGCAATACAAGGCCCACTGGCCTTCAATCTTTACAAAAAAGAAAAAAGAAATCTAACTTAAAGGGCCTTGTTGCCCTGCCTGCCCAGGCCCTTGCCCCCCGAGGGGGGAAGCTCCACCTCGTCATCGAAGAAGGCGGCCAAGGCATCTCCGGGGGCAGTCGCGGCGTCTTCAAGCCTCTGCACGTCCTCCTGGGCCTCCGTCTCATCGTCGGGAAGGACGTAGCCCTCACAGACCGCCGGCAAGTCGATGCCGGCGTAGTGAGAGCTCACCACCGCCAGGGCTTTCTTCACCCCGGCGTGGAGCGCCTCCCTCATCCTCTCCCTGGCCCGGGAGTAGAGGGCTTCGACCCGACTCCGCAGCAACGACCCCGACGCCGTCACCCTGAGCCCCTCGCACGCCGAGGTGACCACGGCTTCAAGAGCCGAGCGGTCCGAAACCTCGGCATCAAGGGACCTTTGCAGGGCCTCGGCAGCAGAAGTCGCCTCGACCACCTTCCTCTCTAACTCTGTTGAAAAGCAGAACAAAAAACGAGAAGTCAGGAAAATCAACCCAAAGTACAAAAGGGCCAAGGTAAAAACCGCAAGTCTTACCCTCGGCTCGCTTCTCGTGCTCCGCCGAGCTCCGGTGCCAGCGGGTCACCTGGCTCTGAGCAGCAGCAAGATCAGCCTGAGTCTGGTTCAGGGCAAGGTGTTTTTCAGCGAGCAAAGCCTCAAGCCAAGCAACCTCGCCCTTGTACCTCTCAGCCACCGCCTTTTGCTCCTCGGATTTCTAGGTAAGGTCCCCGACCCTCTTCTCTAGGGGGGCGACCTTTTCCCGGGTCTCCTGAGCCTCGGTTGCGAGGGCCGAGCACTTCTGCCAAAGCTCGGCAGAGATCTCGCACTCCTTCGCGAGCTCCCCCTCAGCCGCCTCCCTAGCAGCCCTCTCGTTCTCACAGGTCGCCCAGGCGTCCCTTTCCCTGCGGAGAAAAACTGACTTCTCCAGGGATGTAGCCTTGAGCGCCTATAGAATCAGAAGTCGCACAGGGAGTCAATATTGCAAAAATAGAGCAAAAATACTTCACAACATGGGAGGAAGCCTTACCTGGGCCAAGTTATACATGTCTCGGCTCATGAGCTGAGAAGCTCGGTTGATGGCCTCGACACTGGCACGCCCGCACGCGTCCAGACCCTGCCAGAGGTAATCCTCCGACGGGTCGTCCAGAACGAATCTGGCCCCTCCCTCTGCGTCGTCGAGGTTGGGCCAGAATACGGAACTCTTGCCCCATCGGGCATCGCTCTCCCCTCCTGCTGAGGGAGCCTCGGGCGCCGTGTTGGACACCACGATGGCTCGGCCTTCCTCAAACTGCGCAGGCCGAACCGCGCCTCCCAGATCCGCATCCACCGGCGGAGGCATAGCCCCAGGGGCGGGAGCCGTCTCCTCCGGCCCTTGAGGCCTTGGCGCCCCCGTGCCTTGCCCCCGATGGCGCTCCCACTCCTCGTGGCTCAGAGGGGGCGGCGACTTGGGCCTCGCCGACCCAGGGGTCGACTACGCCCCCCTCTTCACGACCTTCAGGGGGGCTAGCGCCACCGGTGCCGCCTTTTGCTTCCGGCTGAAGAAGCAACACAAATCAGAAGAAAGAGAAAAACAAAAAATCAACGGAAGGATCAGAAATCCTATACGCACCAAGGAACAGCCTTCTTCTGGGAGCTCGGAACTCCCTGAGGCCCTCCGGAAACGCCAGGGGCTATCGACCAAACCCCCGCCTCACCCACGGATGGCGCAGGGGCCACGACGGTGGTCTCGGCCTGCGTCGCCTCCACCGAGCCGCCGGCTTCCGCCCCGGATGCGGGGGAGGGCTCGGCTTGGCCCTCTGACGCTACCTGTTGAGGGGGCGCCTCAGATTCGCCTCCCGACGCCTTCTCCCCCTCCTGGGGACCCACGGGAACTGAGCCCTCCCGAGGGGCGCTGTCCTCGTCATCTACGTTGATATGGGGGACGGTCTACCCGCCCCCCGGTGCCTGGGACCCCTCGGGGGCCTCCGACCCCTCTCGGGCCTTCGACCCCTCTGGGATCTCAATCCCCCGCCAGCAGGGGGGATTATGTCGTCCTCCTCTGCCAGCTCGTCAAGCCAGTCGGCGTTATCTCCCCCACCCTCTAGAGAGAGGGGGGGCGGGGCGACCCCCGCCTTCTCGGCTTCACGGTGGTTCTTGGCGGAGATCTCCCGCCGTTGCGCTTTCCGCGCTACCTTGGCCTTCTTATCCTCCTTGGCCTTCTTCTGTTCCTCATTCCGGGCCCGATTCTTGGCCCGAATTTCCTTGTCCTCTGGGACAGGGGGCAGGGAATCCCTGACAATCCGCATCCTCTACAAACGAGCAGCGGTCAAGGAAAAGGCAGGAAGAAAAAGGAACAAGCGCAAAAGTCAACATCTTACCAGAGAAATGTAGCCCTTTTCAGGGCGCATTGGCACCACCCGGGAGTTCTTCATATCCGGGTGCGTCGTCTTCTCCACCCGGGCAGTGATGTCCGATGCCGATATCGGCTCGGCCAACATCTTCGTCCCGGCCCAGGGGACGTCCCGGGTCATCTCGAACATGAATGCTCGCCGCTGCGCCAGCGGGAGCAGACTCCTCTTGTGGAACGCGGTCGCCACCATAGCCGCGGTGACTCGGGCATCTCGCAGCTTCTCAAGCCCCGCAAGAAGCGGGGCGAGCCTCTTCTGCTCCTCTGTAGGAGCGCCCCACACCCACTTCTGGGGGCTCTCTGTCACCATCTTCCCAGTATACGCCGAGAGAAGCCCACCGTCGTTCCGGAGGTAGAACCATCCGCTCTGCCACACCCGGTTCGACGAGGGCATCGTACTCCAGATGTACTGGGAAGACCGCTGCTGGCGGAGCTGCAGCGTGCAACCGCCGACTCGCAGGGGGAACTTCTCCCCTCCTACGTAGCGGGCCGACATCTCCGCCTTGAAAAGGTGAAGCCAGAGGTTCCAATGGAGAGGAACCCCCAGGAATCCCTCACAGACCGTGGCAAAGACGGCGGCCTGCATCACCGAGTTGGGGTTGAGGTTGTGCAGCTCCACCTCATAATGGTGAAGGATCGCCCGGATCTGTCGACCGGCCGGAGTTCCGAACCCCCGGTCTAAGAACGATAGGAAGCAAACCGGGGGCGGGTTTGGCTCCCTGTCATTCACCGAAGGGATGATCCACTCCGGCAGCTCGACGTCTTGGAGAGGACGAAGAATCCCGGCCTTTACACGGGCGTCCAACGCAGACTTGGTCACGTTGCAGGGTGGCCACGCCTCAACGCCTGCCATGGCTTTGGATGGAGAAGAGCGTCTGCGCGGCGGAAGTGGAGAAGATGGTGGCAGAAGAGGAGGCAGGGGGCAGGAGCTTTCTTGCGCAGGAGCAGTAGGAAAGGAACCAAGTCCCCTGCGACCGCTTTTATAGAAGGGGCGCGCCACGGCCACAACGCCTGCGCAGAAGGCCAAGCGGGAAGGAGAGCAACCGTCGCCCACTTCCCACCAGGTGAAAAATTTGAAGCACCAACTCCCTCCGATCCTCACGCCCGCTGCACGCGCGCATTAATTTCGCAGGCGAAACGTCCCATCCGGTTAGGGCACAACGACACAGCCGTTTCGAGTCCCCACGCGCCGCTCCTCAAAAGGAGCGCCCTGAAAAGTTATGTCAGAGCGGTTTCTTCCAGGGCAAGCGGCGCTCGACCCCCCGCTGACCAAAGTCGCGGGGCGGTCTCCATCGGGCACAGACTCCGTCTCGCTCGACCCCCTACTAACCCCGAGCAAAAATCGCAAGGTGGTTCTCGTCAGGCGCGAATTCCGTCTCGCCCGACCCCGATACTGCAAACTAACCTAAAAAAGCCTTTCAGGGCTAAAAATCCCCAGGCCATGGCCACCTACGTTCCAGAAGTTGCGAGACTGACCTGCAAAAACAGGTTTGAACAGTCGCCTCAGGATGACTCAGCGAGGGATGATTGAAGATGAGCACGATAGAGGCCAAGGTCCGAGCCCCATAGGGGTCGGCGCATCTTTACCAGTCATATCCGAGACCCATGCGGGTGTCACGCGAGTGGGATCCCATCGAGGGAGGCACCGAGCCCTCGGAACCTAATGAACGGTTCCGACATGCACCGTGACTGCCCTCGGGTATTTTTGAGATATGCCCATAATGCCACTAGCCGACCCCTATCGAATGGGACTCGGACATCCACTTGGATCTACCCGCTTGCAGCTCTTGGGGAACGTCGATACTCGCCCATCGAGGGTAGTACGGCGCGACCCACCCCTCCTCCGAACGAAAGGATGAATGAGGGACGGAATTACTAAGACGAGAAAGAACCTGATCGACCCTTATGGGGAAAGGGCTCGGGGGCTTCCTTGCGCCAAGGGAACAGGCTCTACGTGTAGAGAACACGCAACCTATCCCTCAAATACTCCTGACTGTATCACTCAGGGGTAAAAGCCTTTGGAGGAATGACACCATTCCTCCAAAAGGTTCGGGGGCTACACCCGACGGGTGCGCTCGCGCGCACCCTCCATAGAAAAATTCAAAAGATCCCGACCGACAATGGTCCCTTAGAAGAGATCCTTTGAAGAGGTGATCTCACCCCTTCAAAGGCTCGGGGGCTACTGTTGGGTACCATAAAAAGGGATACCCAGATCAGAAGCGATAAAAAACGCAAAAGACAAAGCAAATCATCCACAAACGCCAGGGCACGGGCCCCAGATCATCTGACTCCTGAGCCTCAGGGCCAAACCACGACTCGTCCGACCCCCTGGACCTCAGACGCAGACACCGTCTCGCCCGATCCCCTCGACCTCGGGCGTAAGTTTCGCCTCGTCCGACCCCCCAGAGGCTCGGACACAGGCACTGTCTCGCCCGATCCCCTCGGCCTCGGGCGTAAGTTCCATCTTGCCCGACCCCTCCCGGGCTCGGGCGTCGAACGACGCCCCACCAGATCAAGGCAAGGCTTCTGACGCACGGCGCCCGTACCCATGACGTGACAGGCACAGTAACTTCTGTATCACGGCAGGGCATGGCGGCGACTGTTCCAACCACCCTGGTCACTGTGGCCTTACCTTTTTCACTATGCAACCTTACCTCTTTTACTGTGGTTTACTGCCTCACAGTGAAAGAGGAATGGAGAAGGTTAATCGGCGTCACTGTTTGCTGTCTCCTCCTACAGTTAACAGGATAAGAAGCAGCATCACCGATCCGACCCCCACGATTCCAACAGGGTTTGGTAACTCTCTACAGGAGCAGCCATGCTGTCAGCCATGCCTCAAGGACGGGATGGACGAGCACCTACAGGGTCGGGACTATCATTCTTCCACTCGGCAGGAGGAAACCTCCAATCACCATGTAAAAACCTGCCTCCCCTTGAGGCTATAAAAGGGGAGCCAGGGCTCATAATCAGGACAAGTACACAGAGCTCACCACACTCACTCGCAGAATAGCAACCAACACTCTGTCCACCACAAAGTCGAGACTTGGGACTTAGCCCTCTCTCGCAACCTGCTTGTACCCCTCTACTACAAGCACCTTTGGGTGCAAGGTTATACAGACCCCCCGATCTCACTGGACGTAGGGCATTCTTGGCCCGAACCAGTATAAATTCCTTATGTTCCACTTGCATCACCATCCAGGTTTAGATAGTCACGCAATCTTATACTTGTTTGTGCCTAGACCACGAGTCTAGACGCCGACACATCTAAAATTGATTATCAAAATTTGTGCATTCGTACATACGCATCTATCTAGTAGTTAAAGAGGCATTCCTTACCTTTTTGACTTGTTTTTTGAGCGCATTTCGTGTTCGTTTTTCTGATAATCCATATTTTTTCTACTAGTTAACAGTAATTTTTTTTCTCATAATAAATCAACGAATAGTATTTTTAGCTATGATTTTTCAGACCAGCGAACAAACTTAAAACTTAGCCTTAGCAGCGATGGTGGGGCATCAAAACTGTTGGCCACCTGGCCCTGATATTGTCCACAATAATGAACTCGATTCTTGTTGTCTGCTAGACTAAAACATAGTAGAAATAAAAAAAAATTATAAAAGTGTTGTCTATTTTCTTTTCTTTCAAGCTTCTATGGAAATATTTCTGACCCCACACAAATGTTTGAGTTAGCATGGTTATCTTACGCAAATACCTTAAATTTTTCTTTTGTCACATGTATGTCATTAACTATTGTGACAATCTTATAGCAACTCTAGCAGTGTCTCTACTTAAGTCTCTATAGCTAAATGTAGGTGTCCAGGCTAAAAATAACACTCCAACAGATTCTCTTTTAAGCCTTCATTTGGGGTCACTGTATAAACGCAGCCTTACCCACCTTTCTCCAGCGCTGATCTCCACTACCGCGCTCCCTTTCTCCACCCTGACCTCCACCTTTGTGCCTCGCCCTCATCCCTTCCGTTGAGAGCGACTTCTCCTCAATGAGCGGGAGCAGCCCCAGCCATGGTCGTCGCAAGCGTCGAGCCTCCCCTTCCTGCGGCCGCTCGGTAGCGACACTAGTCCTCCCTTTTTCGTGGACAGCCTATGCTCCGATGAACATGGGCCGAGAGCTCCGATGCGCCGAGAGCTCTCATCTTCTTTGCGTCCTGGAGCTGGGATCTGTGTGGAGTACGTAAGGAAGAAACGTTTAACCTAATGACAAGTGGGTTCCACATGTCATTGTGTGTCAATTTAAATTTGGAGGTCTTTATCTGGGTGGTGCTACTGGAGTGGAAACAAAAATTTTGGATATAAAAAAGAAGAGGGAGTATCTAAATGAAAAGTTCTGTTTTTTTAAGTTACTCTTAGATAGACACTCTATTTACATGACCGTTTAAAAGTATTGTTCGCTAATTTATTTTGAAAGCAGGAACAGAGCGAGAGGCGGTTTTGTTTCAGTGGCCTGTTGCTGCGCCCAGCCCCGACTCCGCGTATACGCAGCCAAAAATTGGGCAAATATCTCCCCCGCCCGTGCAACCGGTCCACGCAAACCCCATTTGTCTCAAGAATTATCCGTTGCCCCGCCTCGTCCACTATCCACTGTCCACACAGCCCTTAAACCCCTCTCCTTCCCCTTTCCTCCAAGTTCCATGCGCCGGGCCTCCCCGTAGCCTCGGCCGGCGTTCCCGTCCCACCATGGCCGCGCCACCGCCTCACGCCCCGCCGGCGGGGTCTCCCCAGCCCCTCCTCCTCCTCCTCCACCACCACCCGCCAGCACTGGTCCTCCGCGTCCGCCTCCGACCCCGCGGCCTCCGCCTCGCGAGGGCGCCCCCGCCCGCCGCCACGGCCACGTCCACGGCAGCCGCGGCCTCCGTCGCCCCCGACGATATCTCGCAGCTCAACCACCGCCTCCGCGCCATCGCCCGCCGCCGCGAAGCCGCCTCCACCTTGCAAGGCGGCGGCGCCGCCTCGTCGTCGTCGTCGTCGTCGTCCTCCCCCGTCGACCCGTCTCAGGCCGAGGCGTACCTCCGCATGATCCGCGACCAGCAGAGGCTCGGCCTGCGCCAGCTCCGCGGGGAGGAAGGCGAGAGCGACGGCGACGAGGAGCGGGGGGCGAGGAAGGGGGTGGCGGCGGGGAGCTCGCTGGGGCATCGCGTGGACCCGCGGGAGCTGGAGCCCGGCGAGTACGTCGTGCACAAGAAGGTCGGCGTCGGGAAGTTCGCCTGCATCAGCGCCGAGGACGGCGTCGACTACGTCTTCATCCAGTACGCCGACGGCATGGCCAAGCTCGCTGTCGACCAGGCCGCGCGCATGCTCTACAGATACAACCTGTATGGCCGCCTCCTTGGTCCTCGGTCCTGCATACACGGCTTCTGTGCTCTGCAACCATTCCAATTGGAAAAACGAAATTGCGCTCCTTCAATCACTGTGCTCCAATTGGAAATCCTAATTTGTCCTTTAGACCCAAATTTGGAAGTGTCACTTTCGTGATGGATGCGGATTTGCAATTTCGACTGGTGGCAATGAACACATTCACTTCAATTTTGCATGCTATGTTATGACTTATTATACGATGAGCCATTTTCTCGATCTCAACTGGAAATTAAAATTTCACGTTAACCATTTATTCAGATCGATCCCTATTGCAGGCCTCATGAGAAGACGAGGCCACGGAATTTGAGCAAACTGAACGATCCTTCCACCTGGGAGAAGCGGAGGCTGAAAGGGAAGCTTGCTGTGCAGAAGATGGTTGTCAACCTGATGGAATTGTATTTGCAAAGGATGAGGCTGGGAAGACCTCCATACCCAAAGCCGGCATCCATGGATGACTTCGCTGCTGAATTTCCTTATGAGCCTACTCCGGACCAATGCCAGGTCAACTTGAATCAACTACCATAGTTTTTTCTTCTAAAAAGATGCTACTCACAATCCTTGTGTTTTTGAAGATGTATACAAATAGAAATGTTGCAGTTACCTTCTCACTGACATGGATGATAGATTGATAGACAGAGTGACACCCTGATAACTGCTGCGATGTGTGTATGTCCTATTTTAGATCCAGTTCAACATAGCATAGTATTTTCTGAGCAAAAACAATCTCCTGCCTGGTGGATGCATAGACCAAGGGTGAAATGTGTGGCAATTGTATATGAAATCTCTTCATGCTGTAGTTAGATTGTTTCCTTACATATGACAAACATCTACTGGCATTATATGGTCTGGGCTTAGAAGTCTCTCAGTCCTTAATATTTGCTTTCCATACCTGCTTTCAGTTCCCTTATATGGTATGCACTACTGCTCTGTTTGCTTTTCTAGTTTTTGTTGTCAGAGTTGAGGGTCTCACTTGCTATATCCTAGAATTCTACTCCCTCTATTCCAAATTATAAGACATTTTGACATTTCTAGATACATAGATTTTGCTACGTATCTAGATATAAACTTATGTCTAGATACATAGTAAAATCAATGCATCTAGAAAAGGCAAAACGTCTTATAATTTGGAATGAAGGGAATAATTGTAGAGCTCTTCAGATGCGGATCTGTGTGAGATATAAAAGAGATAGAACCAACTCATTCTAATCACTGTACTTCTCCCCAGGATTCTTCTATCCCAGTCCTATTAACTTGAAAAACTGCCTGGAAGATCAGAAATTCAGAATTCCGTTGCATGTACACACAGTACAGAACATTATATGGTCCACAGTAAAATACATTCTAAATAAACTTGAATGCTTGCTGAAATGGTGCTCATTCTGATGACAGGCCTTTATAGATGTTGAGAAAGATCTGACAGAACGGGAAACACCAATGGATAGATTAATCTGTGGAGATGTGGGCTTTGGCAAAACAGAAGTCGCAATGCGTGCTATATTCATTGTTGTGTCTGCAGGGTTTCAAGCTATGGTTCTTGCTCCAACGATAATACTTGCCAAGCAACATTATGATGTAATGACTGAGCGTTTTGCCAACTATCCTGAGATAAAGATCGCCATATTTAGTGGTGCTCAGGTATGCCGTGGCAGAAGTTAGTTTAGCCTACAATTTTTCTCGAACACAGTTTAGCCCACAATGCAACACATTTCGTATTTCCCCCTTTCTTTTGGAACTATCTATGCTTGTATTTAATTCTTGACCCTAAGAAATGTTGCACCCTGATCTCCTTATTCTTAATAGTCTAACATTTGAAAAAAATCCTTATATTATATATATGACTTGTATCATTTGCTAAGATAAGATAGGTAATGGGTTGCATTGCATAGCTGTGGCAGTGTCTTGCAACTTAATGTTATTAGTTGTCAGATTATTTTACAAACTTATTTTAAAGAAGAAAATATTTTACTCATCCTTCCTTTCTCTAGTGATTTTATTACTTTTGGAATGTATATAGAATTATAGAGTTGTGTTGATGTCAAGTGTGTTTCAGCCTTGCTGACCCAAGAGTTACTACATATTGAAATTAATTTACTTAACATATCAACTCTATCAATTGCACTGTATAACATGGTGATCTCTTCTTTGCAGAGCAAAGAGGAGAAAGATGAGCTAATAACAAAGATTAAGAATGGAGATTTGCATATCATTGTTGGCACTCATGCTCTTCTTACGGAAAGGATGGTCTATAGCAATCTTGGTCTCCTAGTGGTGGATGAAGAACAAGTACCTCTGTGAATCTTGCTACATTTTCTTTTCCAGTCCTTGAAATTATCTGTCTTCTTTTGTCGTCATTTGTGTGTGTGCGATTGCTGCTCTAGTCTGGTGATGTTGTGGGTGAAGGGCAAGTGCCTAGAGAAGAATAGAATTTTGAAAGCTAAATTAGTTCCATTCTTTTGGAAGTCCACAATGTTAAGTTATGCTGTGATTGGAATCTTGCAAGAATGTTTGAGTCAAATCAAAAGTTATCATATGTATATTTTCTTTTTATGCATATATCTTCATATATTCTGTTTAAAATATTTACAGAAGTTTGGTGTTCAACAAAAGGAGAAGATTGCCTCATACAAATCTTCTATTGATGTTCTTACACTTTCTGCAACACCCATTCCACGTACTCTGTATCTGGCTTTGACTGGTTTCCGTGATGCAAGGTAAGGTGTGGTTACAGTAGCATGTTCTTTTGTACGTCGTCCATGTTGTTGAGATAAGATATTGTCATATTGTGTCGTCTAGAATTTAAATATAGATGATTTATTGCACAACGTGATGGTAATCGCTACCACTACTTTACCATTATTAGCTAATGATTACCACTAGACATTTTTTTTGAACGGGAATAGGGGAGTCCCCACTGTTAGAAATTATTATATTAATAGGATAAAAAGAAAAAAAATGTTACCACTAGGCGTCAACATGAAATTCAGCTTCTTGGATGCATGCTATCTGCTCTAGTTTTGCTCTATTTAGTCTGTACCACTCTGCTGGTACTGCTCACTGGAGTGACATCCATCTGGTGTTTATAACAACATAAAAATATAAAGGACGTGGCTTAATGATATTAATGTATTTTATTTGCACTTGTTCAAAATATGAGTAATAGCTAGCACTTCGACCTTATTGTTCAAAATAAGAAACCCCTACCATCTATGGATTTTCTTTTGCCATATTAGATTCCATGGACGAATGGACTATTATAGCTTGCAAATTGCAAAAGATTAATAAAAAATTAATGCTACTGTGGTTCAGGTAGATTATATGCTTGACAAATTAGTGTTATCCTATAGTAGTTTTTGTGCTCGCATGGTTCTCCATAATGTAAATTCTTTAGTTGCATTCAACTTGTATACTTTATTTCTGTTTTTATTATTGAGGCGTATTTCTACTTCCAGTTTGATGTCTACACCACCTCCTGAAAGAGTTGCTGTAAAGACATATGTGTCAGCATTTAGTAAAGAAAGGGCCCTATCAGCTATCAAGTTTGAGCTGCAACGTGGTGGTCAAGTCTTTTATGTTGTGCCTCGAATAAAAGGTCACAATTCTGTTAGCTTCATATGATTTTTTTTCAAGATAGGCTCTCATGATGCACGAAGTATGTTTCTTCATAATTAAGTTTACATTTCTTTAAGTTTATTATGTAAACATTATACCTGCTTGAGCTAAATTCTTTTTTCTTCTTCTCGGAAACGCTGGAGAGCTGTGTTTCTTTGTATTAAGAACGAGGGGTGAGAACCTTTACACACACATACACACATACACACAAACCCACACCAATACATATTCTGTTGACAAGGTTGCATAGATCGCCGATCACACATGACAAAGTGACTTGACCAAGACTAAGCCTAGCTAAATTCACTGAATTATGCTGTTAACGAGGCAAATTCTGGCTTTGTTAAATTGTATTTACTAGTTAGCCTGTTTAATAAATATCTCATTTGAATGGTTGATCAGTATGAACCTTATGCTTGGTTCAGCCGTTTCAGCTGAATTGCTCGAAGTCTAGTCTTGCAACTACACATATGATTTGTCTCTATATGGTCCTTTTGGATAAACAATGCACTATTACATTTTAAAATACATATGCATGTCTCATATTTAATTAATCATTCAACAGCAATAGACGATGTGTTGCAGTTTCTCAAGGACTCTCTGCCTGATGTACCAATCGCTGTTGCTCATGGAAAGGTAGGTTGACTAAGTTGTTCAAGAAGTTGGGCGTCCATTTCCTGTGCCATTTTGTAACTCCTTAGTTCTTAGTAGACATTATTATCTATGTTTGTGTATCTTGTGCTGTATTAGAAACCAAGATGCAAATGAGAATTTCCTGCTATTTGATTTAACATATTCCACTGTGGGTACAAACCCTGTGTCACTGGCAGACCCAGGGCCAGGTGACCGTGGGTCTCCACCTGGGCTCCTCGCAGTTCATGTCCATTAGGTCCAATTATTAAGTAGCCCACATATAAGGAGATAAGGTCTAATCCATTAGCCCATTAAATCGTACGGGCTTCTGAAAATTCTTGGGCCCACCATTACCTGTGTGGTTGGTTATTGCCCAAATTTATTCAAGTGGAGATTCTGTCTGCTCCTATAGTTCATATCATTTTATGCTTGATTCATTTACTTCAGCATAACATGCCAGCTTTTTTGAAGTCATTATCTTAGATTATTAAATATTGCCCGTAAATGTGTTTATTTAGATGAATGAAACATTAACCTCATTGACTAATCTTATTTGTTAAAACTTATTTGCTGCAGAAAATGTCAAAGAGCATACAACTTGCTATGGAAGATTTTGCTAGCGGGGAAGTCAAAATTCTTGTCTGCACACATATCATTGAAAGTGGAATAGATATTGCAAATGCCAATACAATGATTGTCCAGTTTGCTGAACTATATGGACTTGCCCAGCTATATCAGGTAGCTTTTATTTCCTTGTATATGTTTCTTTGCCTTGTTAGTAGATTTTTTTAATGCATGTGATTAATTCATCAGTTGACAAATATTCTAATAAGAATATAAGATGCATGTATCTACTCTCTTAATTTCAAGTTCATTGTTTTGCCTTTGCTTCAGTTACGAGGAAGAGTAGGAAGATCGGGTAGAGAAGGCTTTGCGTACCTTTTCTACACTGATAAGTCTTTGCTCTCAAGAGTTGCAACGGTAAGCTCTACAGTGCACCTTATAGTTTGTTATTGGTATCCATTATTTTGTCTCATACCGTTTTACTTTATGTGATGTTGAAAGCATATTTGGGGTGTTGTACAAGATGTTGAAGTCCCAATAAGAAATAGAATCTGACTTTTGATTATTCCAAGATAGTTTGTGCTTGTTACTTGTATTTTACTAAGGCCAATTCAGAGTACAGGTGGTACTACCTTATTACCTGTTTGGGCACTTTTGTAGATGAGACCTACTCTCACAATCGGTAGAATACTGCCACTGTGACAACCCCTCCTGCAGCTGCTTAGGCAATATGTGATGTCATGAAGATAGAGACATGCTATTTAGTTGGTGAGAGCAGATGGGAATTGCATCTGTTGTTATTCGTAATTGAGAGATTGGATACAGAGTACATTTTATAGAGATACTTAAGCTAAGAAATAAAGAGGTAACACGCCAGGGGGAGAACTATGTGTTTGGGAGACTCTACAAGCAGGAGGTTTATGGTTGACAGAATCATGCACAAATGAACTTCAAAAGAGTTCAGTATCCCCAGCAGATCATAGACTTCTACATTTGTCGTTTAACATTTTCTTCTACAGGATAGACTTGGAGCTATTGAGGAGCATTCAGAGCTTGGCCAAGGTTTCCATGTTGCAGAGAAGGATATGGGTATCAGGGGATTTGGAAGCTTGTTTGGCGATCAACAGTCTGGAGATGTTGCAAATGTTGGCATTGATCTATTCTTTGATATGCTTTTTGATAGCTTGTCAAAGGTATCTTCATTCATTCGGACACATTTACTAATGATTTCTTCTCATTTTGTTTTCTACTTAGTAATCATGGCATTGGTTATCTAATATTATGGTGAGCCTTAAGCTATTAAATCTGCGGCATAAGAAATTTCTTTCTTACAAATAGTGTTACTGAATACTGATACAATATGGTGGTGCAAATGCACTTGTAATTGAGCTTTTTTGGGAGAGAGAAGATAGAAACATCTACCTGGCTACCAACTTTTGAAAGGTTTCCCTTACCACATTGGTAAGTCAGATATGAAAAAAGTCACTAAAAATGCATCTAATCATCTGCTACACACTTGCAAATTTGCATCAGTAGTGCTAATTGCTTCTCAGAATTTTGAGATGCATCTTACATGTCCTGTTCTGAACTACTAGCTTGTGTACAAGTCTCCTTATCATGTCCTCCCCTTTGCAAGACTGTCTATTCTTTGCTTGATTCATCACGGGTGCACATTATTCTATTTAGAATCTTCAGATTACTCAAAGGATAGTTAAAGCAGTTTGGCTAGTCCTTCAGATTACTGAAAGGATAGTTAAGAATATTTGTATTTTGCTATTTCAGTTTCCAATAGTACAACTATTGGGGATGATTGCTTGCCTTTATAAAAGTAACCGAGTAATTTCTTAGCTAAGTTCTAGCTAAAAGTTCTGCATCACATGCTATTGCCCATGATAATTCTGATAGGATTATTCTAACTCTTTCAGGTTGATCAGTTTTGCCTTGTTCCCGTTCTGTACAAAGATGTTCAGGTGAACCTGAAAATACTTCTCAATTTGAGTTGCATAGCTTTCTTATGCAAGCATTACATAATGATGTTTTGCAATTTTGTACGAGCATTGTTTGAGTGAATCTTTTCTTGGGGCAGCTGGATATAAACATTTCTCCACGTCTCCCCTCTGAATACATAAGTTATCTGGAAAATCCTGTTGAGTTGCTCAATGAAGCAGCAAAAGCTGCAGAGAAAGACCTATGGGCCTTGATACAGTTTACAGAAGACCTGCGTCGACGATATGGAAAGGAGCCCCGTGATATGGAGGTGCTTCTTTATGCTATGATCAGGGCTCATGATTTCAGTTTAGTGGCTTACTTTGTTGTGTTATGTACTTTCTCTTGCAGTTACTACTGAAAAAGCTGTATGTAAGACGGATGGCTGCAGATCTTGGTATCAGTCGGATATATCCATCTGGCAAGACGATATTCATGAAAACAAACATGAACAAGAAGGTATTTAGGCTCATGACAGAAGCAATGACTTCTGAAACACATCGGAATTCTCTATCATTTGCTGGAAAGGAAATTAAGGTAAGGGTCCATGTGCTCCAGTATGCAATTTCCTTGAGCAGATGAAACTGAGGAAAATCAGTCCTAGTAATTATTTTGAAATACTATAAGCAAAGCAGGGTTGTTTTTTTTGTGTGTGTGTGATGGATGGATTAAATTTGGGATCTTGTAGGTTTTATGCCCAAAATCCAATGAAACAATATTCTCTTAAAGTACATGACCTTGTCTATTATCTATATAACGTAAATTAATGTGATCATTAGTGTTGGGCACAGCCCAGTGGTTTAGTGGCTTAGTGCTCATCCCTCTATTAACCATAAACCATATGCCTGGAAGCATCCAACTGTTCCAGCATCCAAGTGACGATCATTTGACTGACCTATATTGAGTTGTGGTACTGGCTAGTTCTTTTTCTTTCTTTTTGAACAAATCACTAGTTCTTTGTTTTACAAAGCCTTAATGCATCTAAAGATCGATGGGGCAGGCTGCTGGGTCGTTTTGTAGTGCCAAAGCACCAATCACTAATGATTATTCATGCTATCATGCCCAGTTCTATTACTAATGATATCTGGTGTTACTGATTATAATTTTCCTTGTTATTAACTTATTATGCATATTGTCATTTACTCCCTCAGTTCCAAATTATAAGTCGCTTTGGTTTTATTTGGTACATCAAATTTGCTATGTATCTAGACGTACATACATAGAAAATTCGATGTACAAAAAAGGCAAAACAACTTATATTTTGGAACAGAGTAAGTTCCTGTTCCATTCATAGGTGTACTTTGATGAACTTGAATTCACCTTTTTTGGCTTATGCCATTTTAAAATATTTTATCTCATATCCTTAATGAAATGACACACGTCTCTCTTGTGTTGTTCAGAAAAAAAATATTTCCATATGTGTTGCCTTTTTGACAATTCTACTCTTTTCTACAGGCTGAACTCCTCGTGAGCTTGCCAGACACCCTACTTTTGAACTGGCTTTTCCATTGCTTATCAGACTGCTATACTGTAATACCAGCCCTTGTGAAGTACTAGACTATTATTATTATTATTTCATAAGAACTGAAGGCTTTTGCTGCCACCATGAATGAAGAGAATGGTCTATCCATGCTTGAAGAGAATGGTCTATCCAAGAAAGCAGTCTTGGCTATTTGATTCATCTGCGATGGATGACTCTTCATTATGTTGGTATTGGCAGTCAGGCTCTGGCAGGCCAAAGCAAGCCCATACACACTATTGATTTAGGAAAAGGTCTGTCAAAATTGTCAGCATAACGAGCATACTTGAGTCCTATACACAAACTGGTATTCTCTTGAGCAAAGCCCAAAGTTCCCATTTTTGCAGTTCTTCAATAAATCCTTCTCACATTATATTTTTTATGTGACGTCGTCCTGCCAATTTTTTCAGGAGAATGCTCAACAGAAAGCCACATATTGCAGTTTCTACATTCTCTGACAGCAATGGGAGGATTGCCTGATGCATAATCGCTAAATTCAGGTGCAATGCAAGTATGAAACATGAAATCAGGAAGCTCAGAACTAGTTCAGATATACCTGACAATAGATAACATTCAAAAATTTTCTAGGATTTTTGACATAAACTATTGAAATATTGCTCGATAAAATGGTAGATAGGGAACTAGGGATGGTGTTAACTATACACCATTTGCTTGACAAGAAAAGCATTAGGAAAATTGGGGCCAATTGGTCTGTGAGTTAATATTTGTTGTAAATGCCTATTCAAACAGATTGTGACGGACTGACAATGATCATATTAGTTGACAAAAATTCGTGGAACTACGTGTATTTTTGTCATACATATCACAAAACTTTTCAACTATTTTGGCACTTGGTACCACAGAACCCGGTGCCTAAATAGTTGGTAATTTTTGGCAAGAAAATTGTAGCTTTGTGGTAACAAGTGCCAAAGTAGTTCTATGGTACATGCCAATTATTACTCATTTTGTCAAAGTAGTTATTGAAACTTGATGTATTGGTTTCGTACAACTAAGTTATGTAACAGTTTAAGATTTGTGCTTTTAACATTTGAAGCTTAGCATAGTTTAGCCGAAGAAAAAAAAAGTAATAATATCTCAGGAAAAACACTGATCTGTTAGAAGAAACATCCTGCTTGTTTAGTTCATGAAAATTGAATTGAAGATAATATCCGAATATCCCATGTGAAACTAAATCGTGGGGTCTCTGTCTTCATTTAGGCCTCGTTTAGTTCCCAAAATTTTTCAAGATTCTCCGTCACATCGAATCTTGCAACATATGTATGGTGCATTAAATATATATGAAAACAAAAACAAATTATACAATTTCTATAAATCGCGAGCCTAGTTACTCTAAAATTGGATAATATTTGTCAAGTAAAAACGAAAGTGCTATAGTACAAAAAAAAAACCCAAAGTTGTTGCGAACTGAACAAGGCTTTAATCAACACTTATGTCCAAATGTACAAAATGGTGCAAATGAAATTCATTGCCAAGCATGTCTAAGGATCTGCTTGGATCACGTTAATAAACTCTATAATCACCTAAAGTAAAGTAAGGCCTTGTTTAGTTTCAAAAACTGAAAAGTTTTCAGAACTGTAGCACTTTCATTTTTATTTGATAAACATTATCTAATCATAGAGTAATTAGGCTTAAAAGATTCATCTCGTGATTTACAAGGAAACTGTGCAATTAGTTTTTATTTTCGTTTATATTTAATACTCCATGCATATGGTGTAAGATTCGATGTGACGGAAAATCTTGAAAAGATTTTGCTTTTTGGGTGAACTAAACAAGGTCTAAAGTCATATTTGGTTGAGTCCAATTTAGTCCTAGCGTTTTCAGTAGTTTACTGTTTACGTATTCAAAACATGGGACTAAACTTTTCACGTAAATTTGAGTTGGGACTAACGACTAATCCAGGTGATTCAAGAAAACTAACTCTATAGGAGTTTCAAAAAAAAGAAAACTCTATAGGCCTATATGTTTTCTTGGAGTTGAACGTTATTTGAAGAATTAAGAATCACATTTTTTTTAGAAAAAAGAAATATATTTGATATCAGACTCGCAAGTTCACGTTGGGTGCGCTTCCGGAGAAAACCGGGTCCATGCCGGGACGACCGAATACCGGCGGCAACCGGTGCCCCTCTCCGTCCTCGTCGCGGGCACGGCTGACCGCGGTCTCGCTCCTCCGCCCCGCCGCATTTCTCGCCGCCCTGTTTCCTGCTCCCCTCCTCCGCTTCCGCTACCCTGCATGCCCAGAAACTCCGGCATCGACCGCTCCTCCTCCTCGAAGCCTCGGCCGTGCCCCAACTGACCGCAATGGCGGAGGCGCTGCTGCTAGCGTGCCACCTCGCCCTCTCTTTCGCCCTCCTCGCCGCCTCCCTCTCCCACCTCCTCGTCGTCGCCGTCTCCCACCTCTCACCTTCCTCCATCCACCACCACCGCCTCATCCGGCTGCTCCGCCACCCGCTCATCCACCTCCTCCCGCCGCTCCTCGCGCTCCCCTTTGCCTTCCTCCCGCTCGCCTCCACGCCGCTGCTGCCGCTCCTCCTCCTCCCTCCGCTGCTCCCGCTCCTCCCGCTCCCGTTCCTCCCTCCTCCCCACCTCCCGCTGCTCCGCGCGCTCCTCCTCTCCCTGCCGCTCCTCCTGCTCGCGCGCGCGGCCGACCTCCTCGCCGCCTCGTTCCCGGCCTCGGACCTCCAGGCGCACGCGCTCGCCGTCGCGCGCCTTCTCCTCCTCGCCGCGGCGGCGGCTTCCCTCGCCTCGTCGCTCTCCGCCTCGGCGCCCAGGGGCACGACGGCGGCCGGCGCCCACTTCGTCGCCGAGGCGGCGCTCGCCTGCGCGGGCGCCGTGGGCGGGCTCTGGGCGGCGCAGAGCGGGCTCAGCCTCTACGTCGACGCTTGCGTGCCCGCGGGGTGCCACCGCCTCCTGGACGCCGGCGGCGCCACGGCGCCGGCCACGCGGTGCGACGTCGAGGAGGCTAGGCTCAGGGCCGTCGCCGTCATGGATCTCGCCCTGTCCGTGCACTGCATCGTCGTGGCTGCCGTCGTGGCCGGGGTGCTCCTCGGGGTGGCGAGGTGCTTCGGGATTGACAGCAGTGCTGGTGCGGGGAGGAGGCATAATGGATCCTCCTATGATGCATTGCCCACAGTGGCGTCTGCTGGGGCAATGGCGGAGATGGAGCATTTGCAGGGGAAGGGTGTTGTTGGCAAGAGCGTGGCGCAGGAGTGAAATATGTGCAATGTATTGGATTAACTAGGTACATTTCGAATGACTCAAGTATATGTCCAGATGTGAACCCCTGAAATGTTTGGCCAGTCCAAATGGTGGCAGAATTTGTTCCGTGGAACACTGATCTTTAGTTGCAATGAGAGGTACTAGTCGCTGCTGCTGCAGACAAATTGCATTGTTGATTGGCCGTTGGAGCCCAATCTATGGCTGGACCATTGTTGTAGGTTGCTTTACTGATCTCAATGCTTTGTTTATGTCTACAATTTGGTATTTGGTAGTTCTGTCTACTTCAGGGGAATTTATTTTTTGTTTATCACTTGATTCTTAGTTGTAGCTGTTCATTTGTAGCACTTGTGAAGCAGCATACATATGTCAAGTCTCTATGCCCACACATATAACTAGCTAGTGAGCTCTTGTGCTTTTTATACTGACTCTTACATTCACATAGTACCATTTGGGGATTTATTAGCTATATTTGTTCGCCTGTGCTGCACTTGTCCTTGGACAATTCAGTCTTGAATATTCTTCTGTGAAAAAACTTAAACATGTGGTACTTAGTTTTGAGACATATTGAGAGAAGGTGAAGGAATTGCATGGATGACCTCATGATGGTGATAGTTCCATGAATCAGATGTTGTATAAGTCCAAGTGGTGTAACAAAAGAACTGTGGAACCAGAAGTAGGAGAATGTAGAATCCCTTTGCAGTTTGCACCAAGAGATTATCTACAATCAGAACCTCAGGTTGTAGTGTCGGGACACCTCTTCTAGGGTCTCATCTCATGATTTGTTAAATTTGATATCATTACTTCTCAATTATTTGATTAGAATGTGAAAAAGGGGTTATCCAACATACTGAAGTTAATTTGGAAAGGTTGACAAGAACCATACTCAGTTTTATTGTGGTTCACTGAATCTTATTGAGACTACACCCAACTGAATCTTATTGAGACTTCTCAATTATCTGCAGTCTGCTTGTAGTAGGTTTGTAATAATGTGGCAATGACAAACTTAAATGCTACTAAATGACGAGCCAATGTTTTTTTTGCTTTTAGATTTATCCTTGAATTTTTGCAAATGAATTTTACTACATCTTTATGCATTTTTTAATTAAAAATCATTATATAACTGAATTACGTAGCCAAGAGTGGCAAACCTGTGCTGTTTTTTTCTGAACTATTTTATGGTTTTGGCCAAGCTATTCTTCTTCTGCTTATATTAAATAATAAAGCAAATCCAAGTAATGTTATGCTTTCCATTTTTCATATGCTTCCTCAGGTTACTGTGGTGCACTGCTACCAAGTATTATTTGGTAGCTGCAAGAATCTTCTATTGACTTATCAGTGATATGCTGGGCAGCAAAAGATGTCCTCTAGAGATTCTGACATTGACAATTAACTACTTGTTATACCAACCGTGTTCCATATTTACACCTTTTGAATCTTTCGCTTAATGCTTCTTTAGAGAAAAGCGATTTGGCTACTCCTTAAACCAAAGGTCACTTAGGACACCTATATTCTTATCTCTGTCCAATAGGTGATTCTTCATAATTTTCATTTAGTCTGTCTGTGGGTGAATACTGCTGAATGGTTGAACTTATGCAGATGCGACAACTGAATTGGGGGTGCTTCGTTCAGAACATCTTCAACTGTGTATGAATATCTGCTATGTGATTTCTCCTTGTAGTTGTATTCTTGTTTAGTGAGTGAGATTCATAAGTTACTAAAGATAGTTCCTTGCACCAAAACATTTCATATGGCTCTCCAAGTATGCTACTTTGATTAGGGCAGCACATCCACTCCTTCACAATTCTATTAATTTATGGAAGTGCTTGCATGCTTTACGGGTAAAAAATGTGACTCATCTTCAAAGAGGCTAGTGAACCTTGTGATGCGGCTAAACTGTTAGCTCTACCCAACTTATCAAGAACTTCTGCTGGCATATACTATTATTTTCTTATGCATAGGTGTCAACACTATGAATAAAGACTGGTGAACATCATATATACAGGAGTGAGCATTTAGCTTTCTCTTGATACAAAGCTGGTTAATTTGTTGTAGCCTTGTGATGCTAGGTGATCAGGCATGAAAGATGGTGGTTAAATAGCAAATGGGAATCAAACATAGCCATGAGTTGGACCAATTGATAGGCACAGTCAGATACCATTGGACAAAAGCTGTCTTGAAAAAGATAGTTCCACTTGGTAAAGTATCTGGTCTCTTTCTAGGTGGTTGAGCCTATGTTTGTCTTACCTATCTTTAATCCAATGGCACCTTATTGTTTTATTTACACCTCAGTTGTTGCCTGTCTTGGTCAGATTAATTTAGTAGTATGTGTCAACTGCATCATTCGTATATAGTAACTTCTGAACACTATATAAATGTTCACCAAGTTCTCTCAATCCCTTGTGCCTACAACTCCAATGTTGTCTGAACTGTATGTAAACCTAGAGCTAAGAGTGATAATGGCATGGCTCTCTTGGTCTCTCTCTCCCTTGAAGGCTCTCTCTGGTAAATCTGGTTGGCTTCCACAATGAATTTCCACCAGATCTTTGTGAGAAAGCCTTCAGGAGGGGGGGATCCAAGTGAGCCACAGTGCCTGTGCCCAGCAGCCAAGATGTGTACTGTTTAGCCATTTGTGTATTTGATTAATTGTGTGTTTCTATGAGAACTTGGTTAATCATGTATTGTATTGATTGTTCAAAAATGAGCTTAGCTTTTCTCAATCAACATCGGTTAGCGGATGTATGAGAAATTGACGGCGCGGCGGGTGAGTAATATATTCTTTACAAGGCAGTGGGCGGTACTGATCATCTATGTATCTCACTTGTATCCAGGTAAGGAGAATAAGGTGTAGGTGCCAAGTTTTTCTTGGAGCTCTCACGGTCTCAACACAACTGAGGTGCACGTGCACAAGGAAAGGTATGAGCATCATCATCACACTAAAGATTGAACAATTTCAAGAGGCTTTATTAGCATTAAGTGTTGGCACCTGCACACAAGCACCAGGTAAGCAGACCCTGCTTACCTTCCCTCTCCCTCACCCCTGCTCCAAGGAAGAGGAAGAGCCCTGAGCTCCCTCACTCACTCACGCAGCACACACACACACAGCTTTCAGACTTGAACTGAAAGCTGGAGAACTGAATGAGTGGCAATGAACTGAGTTTTTCCATTGCAATAGGTAGGATATATATACACAAACTATGTACCTGCTGGTACACTACTTGGATGGTGACTACACCACTCCAACAACTACTCTACATGGCTTATCTCCGCCAATTCCTACTCTTGTACCAGCCCACTACTCTAGCTGGTGTACTTCTACCAACTATGGAAGACTAAATGGCCTATTGCCATACTTCTACAGTGGCAGCCAAGAGCTGACCACTTGAACCTGCCGAATGCAGGACAAAAGTACAAGAGGGACAGCAGATTATATCTTACAATCTTCCCCTAATCCTGCTGTGTACTCTTGACCTCCACCATGCCAATCTTGCTCCTTAGCTCCAAGAACCGAAGTCGCCCAACTGGCTTAGTGAAGATGTCAGCGAGCTGTCGACCAGTCTCAACAAACTCGATGACAATCTGCTTCTCCTCGACGCAATCACGTAGGAAGTGGAACTTCACATCGATGTGTTTGCTTCGGTCGTGGAGAACAGGGTTCTTTGCCAGCGCTATTGCTGGCTGATTGTCCACTTTGAGCACAGGCGGCCGGGGCTCAATGCCTGTGAGCTCCCCCAGCAGCCGGCGCATCCACACCAACTGGCATGCCGCGGTGGCTGCAGCGACATATTCTGCTTCGCAAGTCGACAGGGCCACCGTCTTCTGCTTCAGCGATTGCCAGGCGACAGGTGCCGTGCCGAGGAGCATCAACACGCCTGAGGTGCTGCGTCGTCCATCGACATCGCCTGCCATGTCCGCGTCGCTGAAAGCCGCGAGCTCCAGCCCGCCTCCAGACCCCCCGCCTTTCGGGAAGACGAGAGCCTGGTCCATCATCCCCTGGATGTAGCGCAGCACCCGCTTGACTGCCATCCAGTGATCCTCCCGCGGGTCCTCCATGAACCGGCTTACATACCCGACCGCGAACGCGATGTCCGGCCGAGTATGGGTGAGCCAGCGCAGCCCGCCGACGATGCTCCGGTAGCGCGTTGCGTCCACCTTCTCCGCCGTGCTCTGCTTCGGCAGCTTGATCCGCTCCTCCATCGGAGTCGCCGCAGGCCTGCAATTCTCCATGCCCGCCCGCTCCAGCACCTTGCGCGCTTAGGCACGCTGCCCCAGCGTGACTGCCTTGCCTCCCTGCTTCACCTCGATGCCGAGGTAGTAGCTCAGCGCACCGAGATCGGTCATCTGGAACTTTGCCGCCATCTCGGTTTTGAAGGATGAGATGTCCTTCTCCCGCGCACCGGTGACGATCAAGTCATCCACGTACACCCCGACGACGAGTTCTTCCTTCCCCCGTCGGCGGGTGTACAGGGCATGCTCTGTTGCACACCGCGTGAACCCGAGCTCCGCCATGGTGGCGTCGAGCTTGGAGTTCCATGCTCGCGGCGCCTGCCGCAAGCCGTAGAGCGCCTTCCTGAGGCGGAGCACCTTGTGCTCAGCCCCATGTGCAATGAAACTTGGGGCCTGCTTGACGAAGACCTCCTCCGTCAAGTCGCCGTTGAGAAAGGCGGATTTGACTTCGAGGTGGTGAACAGCCCAGTCCTTGGCCGCCGCCATGGCCAGGACGAGTCGCACCGACTCCATGCGCGCCACTGGCGCGATCACCTCCTCGAAATCGATCCCTTCTCGCTGCACGAACCCCCGAGCGACGAGCCGCGCCTTGTGCTTCACCACCGCGCCGTGCTCGTCCTTCTTCACCTTGTAGACCCATTTGAGTCCGATCGGCCGGCATCCAGCCGGTGGATCGACCAACTCCCAGGTCCGGTTTGCCTCGATCTGCCGCATCTCCTCCAGCATAGCGCGCCGCCACTCCGGCTCGCGCTCTGCTGCGGCGAAGGTGGCCGACTCTTCTGTGCTCAGCATCATGAGCTCCTCTTCGCCCAGCAGCCGTGCTGCCAGTCCCGGAGTTGCTGCATCACCGAGAATATTGTCCACACGACGAAAACGTACCTCCTCGCCGTCGTGGAAGGCGTCCACGAACTCGGTGATGTCTGGTGGTGGAGTGGCATACTCCACTTGAGTCGTGGTCAGAGTCCTCTGCTCCTGTCTTGAGACAGAGTGAGGCGGGGTGCCGCCCGTCGTGGTGGGGCTGGGCGGCTCAGCTTCCCCTGCTGCTGGCGCCTCGCCCCCTGCTTCCCCTGCTCCAGGGGCTGCTGCTTCCTCCACGACTCCGGCTGGTGCGTGGACTTGACTGGTGATCACCAGTTGCTCGACGGTGAAGGTCCCACCGATCCCGAGCGCGCCCTCTTCTCCCGCCAAGTCTTCCTCCTCCCACCTCCACTTCCCCGCTTCATCAAACACGACGTCGCGGGACACTGTCACCCTCCCGGTGACTGGATCGTAGAGCCTGTAGGCTTTTGATCCTTCCTCGTAGCCGAGGAACACAATCTTCGTGCTCCGGTCTTCAAGCTTGGTGAGGTCGGGCTTGGTGTTCTTCACATGCCCAATGCACCCAAACGTGCGCATGAATGCCACGCTCGGCTTGCGGCCATGCCAAGCTTCGAACGGTGTCTTCCCGCTCAGCGCCTTCGTCGGTGCTCTGTTGAGAATGAACACCGCCGTGCTCACTGCCTCTCCCCAGAACGCCGCCGGCATTCCCTTGGCCTTAAGCATGCACCTCGCCATCCCGACGATGGATTGATTCCGGCGTTCCACCACGCCGTTTTGCTGAGGTGAGTAGGGCGCCGTGAGATGGCGCTCCACTCCCTCCTCCGCGCAGTAGGTGGCGAACTCCACCGCCGTGAACTCCCCTCCACGGTCCGTCCGCAACACCCGCAGTCTCCTCCCAGACTCTGCCTCAACCTTCGCCTTGAGTTGCTTGATGGCTTCTGCTGCTTCGCTCTTGCTGGTCAGGAGCCGCAACCACATGTAGCGACTGTAGTCATCCACCAGCAGGAGGAAATACCTCCGCCCTCCATGCGTGGCCGGGGTGATAGGCCCGCATAGGTCGCCATGAACCAGCTCAAACTTCTCCTTGGCGCGGTACTTCGCCTCCTTGGGGAACGGCAGTCTCCTCTGCTTCCCCACCAGGCAGCTGTCACACAGCTCGCTGGCGTGTTGGATCTTGGGCATCCCCCTCACCATTGCCGCCAGTCTGCTCAGTGCGTCGAAGTTCAAATGCCCGAACCGGCCATGCCACAGCCACGGCTCCTCCGTGCACTGTGCCGCCAGGCACACCGGCTGCTCGACCTTAAGGTCCAGCAGAAACAGCCGGTTCTTCGACCTTGTGACCTTGGCCAGCAACCGCCGGTCTTGGTCACGGATCCGCAGCACTCCGCCCTTGATCACCACCTCTGCGCCGCGCTCGTCCAACTGCCCGAGGCTGATGATGCTTGTCTTCAGCTGTGGGATCCAGTAGACATCCGTCAGCGCCCGATGTTCCCGTTCCGACACCGGAACAGGACAGTGCCACGGCCGCGGATTGCCACCCGGGAGCCATCGCCGAACTTGACGCTCCCGGTGGTTTCTTCATCAAGCTCGGAGAAAACAGCGCGGCTTCCTGTCATATGGTTGCTCGCGCCTGAGTCGAGGTACCACCTCTGCTCCAGCTCTTCGCCGTCCGCTCCCAGGAGGACACGCGCGCGAGACTCGTCAAGTTCGACGGCCTGCGGCGCAGTCCCCTGCTCCGCCTCCGCCTCCCCTGCTTCGCCTTCCTACAGCGCGCAACACTCCCCCATCAACAGAGCGCACTCGTCGTCGCTGTCGTCCCGAGCCAAGTGGGCCTCCTCCTTCTTCTCCGGCTTCTTCTCCGGGCATTCTCGTGCCCAGTGCCCCACCTTCCCGCAGCGCCTGCAGGCGTTGGGGTCGGTGTTCCTCTTCTTCTTCTTCTTGTCCGCCGGCGGCTTCCCGCGCCCCTTGGCGCCATCTCCGCCGCGGCTGGTGGAGCCTTCCCCGGTCCGGCGCTTGTCCTTCATGCGCGCGGTCCACTCCTCTTCCGTCAGGAGTAGCTTGGGCTTCTCCTTCTTTGGTGCCGGCGTGATGCGGCTCTCCGCTACTCGCAGCCGCCCAGCCACGTCCTCCAGAGACAATGTGGAGATGTCCAACATCGTCTCTATGGACATGGCGAGCTGCGAATACTTTGCCGGCACGGTGCACAGCAGCTTGGTGACGAGGTCCTCGTCGTCCACCTTCTTCCCGTAGGTGGCCAGTTGCGTGGCCAGGGATTGAAGACGAAGAGTGAACTCCTCCACCGATTCTCCGGGCTTGAACTTGATGTCGTTGAGCTCCCTGCGGAGCTGCTGGATTCTTGCCCGCTTGGCTCGGTCCGAGCCGACACGCAGCGACTCCAGCATCTCCCAGGCCTGCTTCGCGGTCTCCTTGGCGCCCAGCGCCTCGTGGTATTCCGCCGGCGTCGAGGCCATGAGCGCCTCCATGACTCCCACCTGGGCGTCCTCAGTGCGGTCATCCTCCTCAATCGCCCGCCACCACTTCCGCGCGCGCAGCTTCCACTTCATCTGCATCGCCCACTCACCGTAGTTGGTGCGGGTGAGCATGGGCCAAGAGCCGCTACCACCGAACTCCTTCACCACGCGCACCTCCACCTGCGGTGGCGCCGGCTGGAGCTGACGCTCCGCGCCCTCCCCGCCACCATTCCGACCCGCATCCTCCGCCATTGCTGGTCGATGGACCTAGCACACGGCTTGTACGGCTCTGATACCAATTGTTGGCACCTGCACACAAGCACCAGGTAAGCAGACCCTGCTTACCTTCCCTCTCCCTCACCCCTGCTCCAAGGAAGAGGAAGAGCCCTGAGCTCCCTCACTCACTCACGCAGCACACACACACAGCTTTCAGACTTGAACTGAAAGCTGGAGAACTGAATGAGTGGCAATGAACTGAGTTTTTCCATTGCAATAGGTAGGATATATATACACAAACTATGTACCTGCTGGTACACTACTTGGATGGTGACTACACCACTCCAACAACTACTCTACATGGCTTATCTCCGCCAATTCCTACTCTTGTACCAGCCCACTACTCTAGCTGGTGTACTTCTACCAACTATGGAAGACTAAATGGCCTATTGCCATACTTCTACAGTGGCAGCCAAGAGCTGACCACTTGAACCTGCCGAATGCAGGACAAAAGTACAAGAGGGACAGCAGATTATATCTTACATTAAGCACGAGAAATTCCTTAAAAGAACATCTTGCGTGACTTAGGAGCTGCGCACCTGGCATAATATTGGCAACAAAAATTTCTTTTTGTAGGAGCTGGATGAGTTTTAGTTTTTTCATTACGGAAATGCACGAGATGTTCTCCTAGTCTTGGGCTTCAAAACATTCCTAAGAAAAAATATTTTGAGTGTAATTCTTTTTAACACTATTTTTTCTAAGAAATGTCTCTTCTGGTATCTGAGTTGTACAAAGCTGACATTTTCCAGCTTTTTCTAGTGTAGATCCATATGGTTTCTTTCAGTTGGTGGCACTCATGTTAGGTTCTATCTCTAGCTAGCGTACCCAACTGGCTTGGGACTCACAGCTGATGTTATATTGCAGATGAAGGTTTACTGTTGCTCATGCTCAACTTTCCTAATATGTGCATTCATTAGCAACACTTGGATATGAATTTATGGGTGCTTGCCAAACTGCTAGTTTATCAGATTGCATCAATCATGAAATAGACCTTTTGTTGATTCAGATATCAACCACAGATGAAGTCGATTAACCTACTTGTTTTGTGCTACTTGTTTGTTGACTGGTAGCACTACCAAAATGGTGGAGTTTTCCTAGTGTTTTAATTAGTAATAAAACGCTATAACTAGTCATAGCATTAGAGAATCCTCGCTAGGAGGCATTTAACAGGGAAAGTTTATACTAAATTTTGAATGCTAAAACACTAGGAGAACCCCACGTCACTAGAAGTTGAAATCACACATTGTGTAGTGAAGCCAGTCGTTCTTTATTCCACAGTCGACAGGCTTGATTTATTTGTTGTCAATTGTCATTCTTGGTTAATTACGGAGGTTTTATGTCGTTTTTCTTTGTTGAAATATGATTGAATCTATATTTTTGTACTAGCTTAAGTTTTATGGTTAGCGCATGCAGCTCACTGTGAGATCAGAGAAAATTTTCTCGAGCTAAAGCTTGATCAAGTCAATTAATGTGAATAAAAATATTGCACGCGACTCTTGCGCCAGGTTTGATAGGCTTCCTGTCTTCCGTCAGTTTATTATAGGTTTTAGTAGCTCAGTAATTTCCATCCAGATTGAATATTCCTCTTATTCTTGATGCATTTGATGGAGCTCGACAAAATGGAACACTCAGACATACAGTATTCTTCATGTGCTTGCAGATTTCATTTCTGACTATAGTCCATGATGATTGTATAATTCCAGTTTCTCGTTTAAGTCACGACAGAAAGTACTGTTGGCTGATTTGTTATGAGAGAAAAACACTGCTGAATAGCTGGCAGATTCGGCTGATAAGCTCAAGCGAACAATAGGCGACTAAACTTTTAAAGTGATATTTGTAAGTCCGTAAATTTAGCAGACTGTGTCATCTAGATCCCTGAACTTTCAAGTTAATTACCATAGGTCTTTAAACTTAGTAAGCGGTATCATCCCTATCCAAACATAGTCTAACCTACTCTATAAGCTAACATGAATCCAACATGTGTCAATTAATCAATCATTATTTATCTCATTACATCAACAAAAAACAAATGAAAGTATTAAAATAATTTACAATAACAAATATATTAGGTTTAAACTAAAATATAAAAATAGTAAAATTAATTAAATATTTATGTATCATTGATAGTATTACAAAATAATATTAAAATTCCTATAGTATTAAAAGTTTTCTCTATTAAAAGTTACTTCTAAATTTAGTACTTCCTCCATCCCAAATTATAAGTCATTCCAAGAATTTTGGAGAGTCAAACTTTTTTAAGTTTGACCAAACTTATATGATAAAATAATTATTATTATGATACCAACTAAGTATCATTTCGATTCTTCCTTAATTATATTTTCATAGTATACTCACTTTACGTTATAAATTTTAATATTTCTCTATAACACTTTGGTCAAACATGAAAATGCTTTGATTCCCCAAGATTCTTGGAATGACTTACAATTTGGGATGGAGGGAGTATTATTTTAAAACTTTTAATAATGTTATTGTAAAAGTAACCTTTAATAGTAGTATTTAGTACTAAAACTTTAATAGTAGTATTATGGTATTAAAATATTTAATAATTATATGATAGTATTAATAACAGAGAAAAGTTAACCTTTAATAGTAGTATTATAGTATTAAAACTTTTAATAATAGTATTGTGGTATTAAAATGTTTAATAATAATGTGATAGTATTAATAACAGAGAAAAGTTACTTTACTTCTATAATAATACTATTAAAATTTTAAAAATAATACTAAAATTAGAAGTAACTTTTAATAGAGAAAACTTTAATACATATATAGGAATTTTAATATTATTTTATAATACTATCAATGATACATAAATATTTAATGAATTTTACTATTTTTATACTTTAGTTTAAACCTAATATATTTGTTGGTGTAAATTATTTTAACACTTTAATTTATTTTTTGTTGATATAAATTATTTTATATAATTTATATTTTTATGATAAATATTAGATAAATAATGCTTGCTTAATTGACACATTTTGGATCATAACAGCTTATAGAGTAGGTTAGACCATATTTGGATAAGGATGATACTGCTTGTCAAGTTTAGGGACCTGCAGTGATCACCTTGAAAGTTTAGGGACTGAAATGACACCATCGGCCAAGTTTAGAGACATGTGGTGATTACTTTGAAAGTTTAGGGATCTAGATGACACAGTCTACCAAGTTTACGAACTCACATATATCACTTTAGAAGTTTAAGGACCTAGATGACACCATCGGCCAAGTTCAAGGACTGGAGGTGGATTTTATTTTGATTACTTTCAGCCATAGCTTTTGAGTCAAGCGGGTGCTAACTTGGAAGCAGGAACCCTTGGGAAAAAGAATAAGTCCATCCTTGTAACATAAAAGCACATCATAAAGTGAGCAGTATGTGTCTGTTATTGTTTTGAGCCTAGACACACGTCTCTTAACTTCTTAAGGTCTTGTTTGGATGTATTTATACTCATCTCAATCCATGTGTGATGGAGTGAATTACGATGAAACTTAATTTAATTTCATTTTAATTCACTTCAGGACATAGGAATTGAAGTAGATACGTGTGTATCTAGACAAGCCTTAAGTGAATAGTGAGTGACGGAGGGTCAATGTAGAAAACAATCGTGTATTCTAGGACCATGAAACACTCGATTTTTCCACCCATTTGGTGAAGATCGGACGGCCTGGATTAATTTAGTCATACATAACAACAATCCCGAGTCATCTTTTGCCTCCACCCAAACCACAGCTCTGCCGCCGCTAGCAACATGGCACCTGCAGCTTGCCTCTAACCTCAACATGCCATTTCATTGAACTCGCATCACCATACCCTTCCTCCTCACCTCAAGGATTTTATTTTTCACATGCCATCAGTCTACCACCCCCGCCCCCATCCTCCTCCATCTCTGGCGGTTCATGCCACTGTGCTAATGCATCAAGTCATTCCACTCCCTCCCTTTTTCCACCCAATCGACCTTTTTCTAACCTAAGTGCTCGCTCTCATGCCACTGCGCTAATGCTCTCATGCATAAATTAGTGAAGCTGAAGCCATAAAAAAGGTGGCCTTTTCTGGCTTCACCATCTCTGGAGAAGTCATAGCCTAGCCAAAGTGGACTTGAACTTGAAATCTAAGTGCTCGCAGTCATGTATAACATATATATATATATATAGGTCCTGTTTGATACCACAACTGCGCGGTGCGGTACGAGAAATCGGATTCCTACTTCAATTCCTCGGTGGGTGAGTCTTGCGTGGTGAAAAAACCATCGATGCCGTGAGGCTTGCCCGTTCGCTGGTCTGAAAAGTAATGGTTGAAAATACTGTTCGCTGATTTATTGTGAGAGAAAAATACTGTTGGCTGACACAAAAGTTACGGCCTATAAGATATAAAGTGCAATTGTGCGCGCATGTATGTGCAATTTCCTCGCAACCAAAAACAAAAAATGTATGTGCAATTGTGCATCGGCAGCCTATATATACATGTATGTATATAACACAACTATATATACATGAAGCCTTGAACTACAGTGTACCATGCAGGAATTAGAATGCTATGACATACATGAGCCACGCATCCCATTTCCAAACATACATATGGAGGACGAAGCTGATCGGCTACTTACACGTACGTACGAGTACGACATCACACAAAAAAGCACACGCGCAAAATCGCATTCACGGTCCTGAGATCGAACACGGTTTCTCGATCACAACGATCCCCCCTGCGCGCCGATACGTACACCTCGATCGATCACACCACCTCGAACTCCCTGACGCGCGACCGGCCGGCGGCGGCGCCGTAGTGCTTGTGCATGGTGGCCCCGAGCTCCGCCGTGACGGCGTCCGCTTCGTCCTCCGCCTTCTTGCTCTCCCTGCCGGCCCCGCCGAAGATGGAGTGCCGCGGCTGCTGGTACTGCGTCGTCGAGACCCGGTCGAGCGCCCCGCCGTGGCCGCCGTAGACGATGTCGCCGAAGTCGGAGGACGCGACGCTGGTGCGCTTGGCGGAGTAGTTGAGGTCGAAGCTTGCCTTTGCCATGTCGAAGCTGAGGCTGGCCCTGGTGTAGAAGCTGATCCGCGACTCGGACGCCAGCGGGCCGAGGTAGTAGAGCGCGGCGGCGTCCGGGTCCGCCGGCGACACCTTGGCCCGGAAATCGTTCCTGGACGGCGGGACCGGCGAGAAGAAGATCTCGGCGATGTTGCCGGCGGCGCCGCGGTTGAAGGGGTTGGCCTTGCGCTCGTACCGGTACCGGAAGTTCTCGTACGTCGTCTGGTTGGTGCACACCAGGTAGGAGTGGAACGCCGTGAGCCCGCCGACGAACCACGCCGTGACGAAGGTGTAGACGATGAGGCAGCCGGACACCGGCGACTCCGCCACGGCCTCGCCGAAGCTCACGCCGGACCGCCGGGAGATGAGCGCCAGGTTCACCCAGCAGAAGGCGAAGACGTAGAGGCACAGGAAGGTGGTGGAGGAGATGAACATGAAGAAGAAGCGGTAGTTCCGGCGGCCGATGCACTGCCCCACCCAGGGGCAGTGGTGGTCGAACCGCTCCACGCAGTTGTTGCAGACGGAGCAGTGCGAGCAGCGCGGCGGCCGGTACAGCATGCACGTGTGGCAGTACTTGACCTTCACCACCACGCCGTTCACGTACACGTCGCGCGTCGGGGGAAGCGACCACGACGCGCCCGTCGCCGGGGACGCGAACGACGAGCTGCCGTCCGCCGACGTCGCCGCGTCGTCGGGATCCGGAGGACGCGCGTTCCGGGGGATGATGCCGGGGTCCCGACCCGACGTCAGCACCAGCACCACGACGTCCTGCACGCACACGCACCATTGCAAAAATGGTCATGCATGATCCACGCCGCCGGCCGGTCGGCCGCGGGCTACGTACGATCGACTAGATAGAACAGCTGGTCCGTGAATAATGATTGTATGTATGTGCAGTGTGCGTGTGCCACGGACTCACGAATACGCCGACCGCCATGGCCGTCGCAGGGACGGCGGTGCCGAGCGGCTTCCCGATCAGCTCGGCGAGCCGGAACGAGACGAAGGCGACGAAGAGCGCGAGCGGCGTCATGATGAGCGCCACCGTGAGCACGATGGAGCTCGCGTCAGGGCCGAAGATGAGACGACCGCCGCACAGGAATCTCTGCCAACGACATCAGGGATCGATCGCGCGCCATTGTTAATTAATTACTAGCTAGCAACGACGACAACGATCGATCGCGGCAGCTAGCTTTGTAATAATGAATGAATTAATGGATCAATTAGTAATCAATTAATAACGAACGGACGTGCGTACATTCTTCCCTCTCCAGACTTGGTAGACGCGGTGGGTGGCGACGGCGGCCGACGAGACGCTGGAGGTATCGGAGAGGTAGCTGCGGGGGAGAGGGCTCTTGAACAGCGGCCTCCCCTTCATCGTCTCCGGTGGTGGGCCACCGCCGGCGTCGTCGTCGTCGTCACCTCACCTCACCCGCGCATGGGCCGGCCCTGCAGAGCGGCAGCGGCCGGAATGGAGGTGGTGGCGGGGGAGGAGGGAGGGGGAGCTCGTCTCCTCGTTTTCCCGTTTCGGACATGATTGTGCTATCCATAGGAGGGAGAAGCTATAGCGCATCCTGGTTGTTATTCGGGTGCAAACATCGAATGGATCGGCGGAGGGGAATCGCCATGCCTAAACATAGCACGCGCATCATTCCACAATGACAGATACTAGTATATAATATGTTTGGCTAGTTGGAGAAGAATTGCAAACGACTAGGGTGAGCTAGGGCTAACCTACAACCTACTTCAAAATTGCACTAGTGGACCTTCAAAATTAGTGGATAAATATATTGATTTTCAAAATTAGTGGATAAATATATTTTTAAGTTTGACTAGATTTATAAATATTAGCAGTATTTGTATCTTTAAATAAGGATTTAATAAAAAGAATTAAACGAAGGTTCATCTAATGATACCAAATGCACTATAAATTTAATATTTTAAGTTAAAAAATATTTAATTTTTTGGAAGTGATAATAACACTTTTTTTTGTGGGATGGAGTACATACATACTCCCTCCATACCTATAAAATAAGTCGTTTTGGACAATATTTAGGTCAAATATTGGGAATATAAATTATGAATAACTTTTAAGTTGTTGAGTTTGAAAATATAAAAACCATATGAATAGATTTGTCTTCAAAAATACTTTTATAAAAATATATCTATATCACTTTTTGATAAATATTTTCATAAAAATAAGAAGTCAAAATTAGACTTGCCATTGTTCAAAACAACTTATTTTATAGATATGGAGGGAGCATGCAGTACACACAGAACATATTACTCCGTCCCTTCCAAATGATAGTAGTTCTGTAGTTTTGGACTAGTAAGTCAAATTTCTTTAATTGTGATCAAAATTTTTTAATAAGAAAATACAAATTAAACCTATAAAACTTAAATAAATGTACCATCAAACATATTTCACAAGAAATTTAACGATATCAATAATTTGATTTTTTGAGCAAATATTAATAATTTGATACTATAATGGAATGCGCCGTGCTAGGTTGGGCCGGGGTGGGGTCACTTTGTGATGGCGTAATCTTATATCTTATCTTATATATTCCTATAAAACTAAACTCCACCACCTATTTTTTTCAACATGTAAGTTGTCCAACTAAGTAACTCACTATCATATATATAATTAAAAATCCACTAGCCCATACAATTGTAGTGTTCACGTTGTAAGTGCATTCGCCTCCGATGTAGGTTTTGATAATTAATGACAATCAAATTAGGGACTAACATGTTTATCAAGCATATGATCTACAAGTGTTAGTCCATTGATGAAATTGAGCGAAAATATTTGGTGACTCACGACACCCCAAATTTTCAATGAATGAACGACGTTTCGACAACTCAAGTGGCTATAAATCTTTTATCCTTTGTTGAGTTATAGGAAACGCCTCACTATCAAGAGAGATGCAAATTAAGTTGGTAAGATGAGGATAAGGGTGCTCCAGTCTAGATATATACAATGCGCTTGAGAGCCACACTCGCACTCACGGGCACTTAGAAGAGTTCTTTTCTACCAGGGTGCGCCGGTAGTACTGATGGTGTGGGTCGGTGGTACCGGCAAGTCAAAGCCATGCTCAGTGGCCTCTCTAGGATCTACGAGAATTTGAACTGCCGGTGGTACTGGGCTTAGGCCGGTAGTATCGGCCAGCGCCAGTAGTATCGGTGAAACGCCGGTAGTACCGGCATGTCAAATTTGCGCCAACTCTGATTGCACAGATTTGAACTGCCGATGGTACCAGCGATGGTCGGTAGTACCGACAAAATCCTGGTGGTACCGGTAGGGTTATTTCTCGTGCATCCTAGAACCTTCTAACGGTCAGTTCTGAGGTAGACAGTGGTACCGGTGGTTTCACCGGTGGTACTAGCAGTTATTCAGAACTTATGTATATATATAGCTCTTCCCTAATTTCTAACCGTTATCTCTCCCATTCCTTCGACTCCACATCTGAGAAAACAGTCTCCAAGCTTTGACTCACCCACTCTCTCTCCCTCTTTGCTCCTAGGCTTCAATCCTTAAGAGATTCGAGCTAGAGAAGTGAGATTAGAGAGTTGGGAGCCTCGATTCGCGACTTGAGCTTGGTTTCTTCATCTTGTCGGTTGGTTTGCATTTGTTACTCTTGGGTTCTTGGAACCCTAGCCGGCTAGGCATTCTTCGTGGTTGCCCATGTTGATTCACTTGTGAGGGCACCCCAAAGTGTTTGTATTACCATTTGATTCTTAGTGGAAATCTCGAGCTAACCTTCGTGGTTGCTTAAGGGAGGAGACCTAAGTGGTTGGACCTTCGTGGTCACCTCAACAACAAGGATGTAGTGGGGATTGCCGAACCTCGGGAAAAATATCTTGTCTTGCTGTGGAGGTAGCTTCGAGTACCCTTGTTCTTGTGTTCTTTTTGTTCTTCCTCTCTACCCCCTTTCATAGGCAAACAAGGGTTGATCTACATTGTGGAGAAGAACCAAGCCAAGGGAACTTCAACATCATCCTCTCCTACATCTAGGAGAGTGGAGTAACTCTCAGATCTGAAATCAAAACTCAATATACTCTGATATCATAGCCCTCTTAGGGCATGGGAAGTACCAGTAGTTTGCGTCAGTAGTATTGGCTGTCTTACACCAGTAGTACCGGCCCAAACTGTCGGTGGTACCGATAGACATTTAACTTCCACAACTTGAGTTTTTAGGTTTTAGGTTTTTAAGATACACCTATTCACCCCCCTCTAGGCCAATTAGATCTTTTCACTTGTCAACAAGTCACTATATTTCTCTCAACATGCAAGGTGTCCAACTCAGTAATGCACTATCACATACAACTAAAATCCACTAGTCATACAATTGTAATATACACGTGAGCAAGACACATAAGTATTTTTGTTTGTTCGCGTCATCATACCACGTAATCTACTGCATTCCCGCAACAACACGTGGGGTATTCTCGTAGTATAATGGTATGTTAATGGGCTAGTTTAACTTGTTTTCCTGGCTCCTTTATTTAGAACTTGTATGCACTAAGTATTTGAAACAAATAATTCAAAACTACAATAGTGCCATTGCAAAATTAGTGGAGAAATATATTTTGTAGGTCATATATACATCTATGATGACAAACATTTTTCTTATGGAAGAACTTGAACATACGTAGAATAGAAGGGTATCACTAGGAAATAATCTACTAGAACGAAATCACCTAGTCGAGAGGGTGGATAATATTAATCTACAACTAGGTGCATTCCACTATTGTTTGATTAGCATTACTCTAGAATTATATCTTTTCAACGATGGAGGAAGACTTTACTAAATACTCCTATTTGAAATAAGTTTTGCCCCTAAAAACCCTTCATCCCAAGAAGATCAACATTCATACAATCATGTCCACTACTACATAATTATTTTCGAAGACGAGCAAAATGGATTAACCGAGGCGGGCATCACAACCGCCTCGGACCAAAGGCCTTGGTAAATCCATCTTTCTTGAGGGGGTTCACATGCTCCCCTTGGTACATCAAATAAAAATTAGAAATCCATGGCCAATCCTGTCGAGCCCATCCATGACTGAAGGATCCATGTGTGCATGGCATCTCTCGTCAGGACTACCCTCTACCAGATCCACCACCAGGAGAGGGCCCTCCACCAGAGTGAGTGCAAAGTCGTCGTCAAGAGAGGGCTCGTCGCCGGGGAGCTTATTGGAATTAGACCATTATGTGAAGTGGATTTTGGTGATTTGCCATCCCACAATGGGGCGTCGCCAACTTGCCATTATGAAACACAACCCACCTGCTAGAATGCCATCCAAGCACTTTGGGATCCTTTTCTTCATCTTCTACCTTTGCCCCTTTCTTTTTATTTTACCGAGCTCGTGCCTCTAACAGAACGTAAGGAGTCACAGAAGAAATCAAGCCTAGCACAATGCTTCTTCTCCAACGTTGAGTGAGCAGGAAGCCCCTACCCATGGCGAGCCCCCTTCCCCCTAGACAGCTCCACCACGCCCGCCCCCTCCTTATGCTCGCCTGCTTCCCAACGCTCGCCCACCTCCCTATACCCTCATCCCTAGCGTCGCCTACCCAACTTGCCATGGACGAGCCCAACTCGTCTTGGCATGACTATAGCGCCTCCACATTGGCCATGGAACACTGCACAACCCAAGGCCATGTGGAAGGTCACTGCATAGGCGCTTGGAGAAGGAGCAATAGCCTAAAAGAGGAGAGGGAGCACGGAGAGGGACAACACCATGTGGGAGCTGATGGGGGTGTGCACCATGGGGCCTGCTTGTCATGGGGAGAGCTTGTTAGCTCCTCATCAGTGGCCACACCATTCTCTGTTTGCCTCCCTCCGTTCTGTCACAACAAGAAATTGGTGAACAAAAAAGAGGAGGGGCAGGGGCAGAAGAGGAATAAAAGAATTCCATAGTGATCGGATGTCATCTTTGTGGATAGGTCACGCTTCATAATAGCAAGCTAGCAAAACCCAATTGTAGGATTGCATATCACTGAATCCCACTTTCCATGATGGTCCAATTTCAAAAAGCTCGCTGTCAGGATGTGGTGGAGGGTGGTGGAGGTTGGAGGATTTGGAGTGCACATGGTGGAGGTCACAAAATTTAGAGGTAGAGGTGGTGAAGGACGCTAGATTTGGAGGTGGAGGCTGGTGGGGCACCATTGCTGTTGGTGAAGAGGAAAGATGGCGTTGGTGAGGGGAGGGGCACCACCGTTGGAGTGAACCCGGTGCGCCACCATCGTCGCTAGTCTGTGCGTGATGCCACTGGGACAGGTTGGCTACCTTGCATGTCCGCTCAAGGAGTGGAAGAGAGAGGGAGAGGGAGTGGTAGAGAGCATGTGGCTGAGAGGGAGAGGAAGAGAGATGAATCTAGCACGTGGCTGAGGGAGATGGATAGAAAGAGAGCTAGGGTTTCTCAACATATATATAGTAGGGATCTGTTACCGAGCCTAGATGGACCAGGTAGGCAAGCTCACCATTTATAGAGCTAGGCCTCATAAGAGGTTCGTCTCTAAAAATAAGGCCATTTATGGAGGTAAGCCTTAGTAATGGATTTTAGAATATGACCACCTTTGTAAATCAATTTTGCAGCGCAGTTAAATGTGTTAGCCTTGGTAAATGAAAATGCCCGCCTTCAAAAGTCCTGACGCATTTTGCGAGGTGGTTCGATTTTGTGATTGCCTCAGTTAATGTTTGGGATTGCCTTGCAAAATCATTTTTGTAGTAGTGAGTGTTTGAGGCCGAAGAAGTGGCCGAGAAGATGCTGCATCCAGGCATCGGGTATGAGGTGTTCTCCTACATGTTCTTCATGGATACTCTGATTAATATTGATAGAGATATGGAGCTATAGAGGTCTAAAGGGCTCATAAAAAAATTTACTATGCGGTGACATGGAATTATGAAGATGATTGATACCATAGGTTGTGAAGCATTAATGAGCCCATTTAGGCTTGGGGATGTGCAACTTAAGGTGAGCCAACACTGCAAAATGCCATAGAGGAGCGGGCATGCTTGCTTTGTGCAATTGTACCTTAGTAATCCATGGGCAATCATGTCGCTCTAGGCCACCAGTCTACACAATTGTTCCATTCTATAGCTAGAAGCAAAAATTCTTGGAGAGGCTCCAACGATGATCGTGGGGCTTGAGCCCCCACCCCACCGCTAGATTTACCCCTAACAGTATTATTCTTTAGGTTGACATAAAAATGATGGATGTTTATTTTTATGCAGGCATTATGTGAGATTGTGAGCTTGTTGTAGACTTCTTCATTTGGCTAATGATATCATCTGTAGTTATAAACTTTTTATTTTTTATTTCTACTCCCTATTGGATGTATTATGATTTTTCATTTTGTCATGATATGTTGGACATGGGTATCTTCTAAGGTGGGACAACTTGAATAGGAGCTGCGACATTTACTCTTACACAACTAATCATGTTCATGCATGCCAAGGGAAACCAAATAACCATCACATGCTTAATTAATGTAGCCACTAGTGATGCATGCATGCAGAGACAAACTAAGGCCGGTCTCAATGGAGTTTCATCAGAGTTTCATGGACATTATTTATAATGATGTGGCAGTGTATTAATAAAGAGAAAGATGACAAAAGTTTCATGAGAGTAGAGAGAGTTTCACGGGGATCGACTACGGGCTACGACATTCCTGCTCACCATCTCCTTTGATCCAAGGGATCGGCTACATGACTTTAAAAGGATATTGTGGAAACTATAGCCAAGCCAATGTAAGGGCTAGGGTTCGGAACATTTAGACAAACTTTAGACTAAGTCTTAGTACTTAATAGAAATCACGTTATGTTTGAAACTATGCCTCACGCTGCCTAGGCTAGGTCATTTGACAAAAATAAAAAAGTGACCAAGCACTTCATTCTTCTAGGCTTAGTAACATATACATATATAGAGACTTAAAAAGAAGTTTCAGAAAAGGCCTCGACAGGCCACAAAGTCTGGTAATGGATAAAAACTAATCTTTACAAGGGGACCATGGTCCTACCTTGCTCCTACCCTGCAGGATCAGCGGCGGGAGTGTCACCTCCAGCTCAAGCAAGGTGGCCAAGGTGTCCCTAGGGGCTTCTGCTGCCTCGGCAGGCTTCTTCACCTCCTCCTTGGCCTCTTCCTTGTCATCGCCGATGACGTAACTCTCACTGACAGCCGGGAGGTCGACGCCGAGGTAGTGCAAGCTCACCATTGCTAAGACATGCTTCACACCAGTATGGAGGGCAACTTTCAACCTCTCGCCCACTTGAGTGTAGAGGGCACCTAGGTGGCTCAGAAGCGATCTACCGGAGTGGCTATCCCCCGCCTCAAGCACGTCATAGACTAAAGTCACAACGGCCTATAGCATGGTGTGCTCACTAGCCTTGGTGTCTAGAGCCTTCTGAAGCACCACGATGGTGGAGGTTGTTGGCGACGCTTATTATATAAAAATAAATATCTTTTTATAAATAAAAATAAATAGAAAATAGGGCTTTGATCTAATCTTTCCACGAGTTTTGGTATATATGCTATTTTCAGGTATGACACGTGGAAAAGTGCAAAAGATACAAGAAATGCGCAATGCAAGAATTCGTATTTAGAAAAGACGCAAACCAACTCCAATAGAGAAAAGCCCACAAAAGATGAACTGGACCCATCCATAACCACGAGGAGGATCAGGGCCCAGAGCACAACCGACCACGCGAAGGTGGTGGCCAGGGGGGCCCACCCAGGTTGCGGGCGCAACCAGGTGCAGGCGCAACCCTAGTGGCGGTTCCCTGGCCCCACCTTCTTCTGGCAGTTGCATGGCGGCATGCATAGGACGGTTTCACCTACTACTATATTTAGATCCCGCAATCCGTCCTAGTTGAGCTATAAATAGATGGCTCCCCTCTCATTTGTAACACACCATCATTCGGAGCAACACACCTCACATTCTACACTTGTTCTCTTTAGTTTAGTACTAGTAGTAGAGCAAGGCAAAGCTAGCAAGGAGAGCTTGTCTCCTTGGAGGATCAAGATTGTCTTGGTATGAATACAATTATGCCTTCCTCCATGAGCAAGTTGTTATATTCTTTATACAGTTATGCTTTTGATCTAGAGTATAGTCTTATTCATATCATGATCATAGTTTATGAGCTAGTTCATAGTTCTAGCTCTATGTTCTTGATATGTTCATCACAGTTCTTCATCGTTCATCAAGTTAATATGAATAGAGGAAGAACCTATTTAAACAGCCCATGGCTCTCTCTTTTCTTCACACCAAGACTCCCTCTTCTCGCTTGTGCAAAGTTTGCTAAGCTCTCCCATTCCCAAGTGCTAATCATGGCTAGCTACGCCCTCTCGCTGATCAACGCACCCAAGACCGTAGCAAACCTAGATATAGCACCCTACCAAGAGAATTCTTCTCGGGAGAAAGTCCGTCAGGAAAAGAGAAATTCTTTGGCCGCCCTACCAGCAAACCACAAAGCACCCATCAACAGTGCCGCAAACATAACCACTACTGCTCGTTCCACCACAAATAACATAGAGCGCAAGAAGAAAAATCCTAGTGGTGAAGGATCTAGCAGTCGTGCTGTTAGCCGGAAGGCTAGCAAATCCAAGGAGGCCGAATCCTCCAGTGCTCTCCATAGGATTAGGAGGCATTGCCCCAGCCATCCATCAAGCGTCGTGCAGGACAGTACGAGAGCAGCGATGAGGAGGATGATCCTAGTATCCTCGCTGATCTTAAATCCGAGCAAGCTAGCCTTCGCTCTGTCCTAAGGGTTTTAGAAGACGACCTAGAAGAGAAGCATACTGAGATTAGGAACCTCAGCGACGATATCAATAGGTTTCGTTTCAGGTTCAACAATAAGCTGAGGAAGGTCGCTGAAAACCTAGGTGTTGGTTGCCTCGTGGAAAATCTTTAGACCACATCTGCTACACGCTTCTCTTTGTTTAGGCACAAGCATGATCTTCTTTGTTGCTTAATTTATTTCCCTTCAATAATGTAATGTGCCTTTTCAAAGTTATCAATAATATTTCTGAGTTATCATGAGCACTTGTTTTCTTTATATATTATGACTAACCATGAGAAGAAAACAAGTGTGGGCGAGGGAATCTTCGAGAACTCGGTTTGCACAACCTTCTCCCCCTTCTATTTTTTGAAAATAAAATATTTAAAATATCGTTACCTTCAAACTCCATTTAACATGTCTCCTAGTTTCAAATTAGCTTTGCATATGGTTTAATCCTTGCTAATATCCTTGAGGTTATGAACACTTGTAGTAGGGACCCCACTTTATCTAAGTAATTGACATATGTGATATAGTAGGATGACATGATTCTTGCTAAGTTCTTACAAAGTACTTGGGATTTATTTTATCAAAAACAAAAGTTACACATGGCAAGTTTCCTTTAATGGTTTTAAGCTTTCACCTACCAACGCCAAATATACTTTGATCATGATGAAACCTTCAGTCATATGCTGCTTGTAGTATGTCGAGCTTTGTCAAATTGTTGTGACCCAAGCGAGATTATGGTCTTACGCCCATGATTAGAGATTCACTTACACCCACCAAATAAAGCCGACTCTTACACTAAGAAGTCGTGCACAACATGCACCCTTCCATCCACCAAAAATTTTGCCAACTCTTATCCTGAGAGTTGTGCCTTAGCTTTCCACCAAATAAAAATGCCAAACTCTCATCCTTAGATTTGCGCATCCCCAAATTCACTCCTTACTTTTTGTCCTCATGACATCTCTTTAAATTTCTCTGATTCCATTCATCAAGACATATGGGCTATAGTTGAAAAAAAGAAAAAAAATTCAAAGGAAAAAAAACCAAAGAGGCATAGATGGGAAAGAAAGAAAAAAATCAAACGTCCCCGTCATGAAAAAAAAGAAAAGAGGGAAAAATATACACAAGATAGAGCCCATATGTTTTCCTCTCTCTCTCTCTCTCTCTTATCCTTCAAAATAAAAGAGAGTCATGATGCAAAAAGGAGTGACCAAAAATATTTAGAATTAGGATTTCCATCAATTCCACAAACAATTTCCACACACTTGCACAATATCAATCCAGGCGTAAGGCTTGTATCTCCTGGTGGTCCGGTTTTTAACTTCGCAACATATGTGCTGCAGGTATGCCCACCGTTTATACCTACCCAAAAATCCAGATAAAGCTTTTAGAGGTAGGAAGATCATAAGAAGGCACAATCTTCTATGACTTGGTAAGGAACCACTTACACATATGAGCGATTTGAGAGAATCATTCAAGGAATCACAAGCCATGTTTTTATTTCAAAAACTTACAAAAACCCAAGTGTCTTAAGTAAGAGCAAAGTCAAGAGGACTTGAATCTAGGCTGTTCCATATTTCAATCACCAAAGATTTATGTGGTAGACACTTTGAAGTTCACAAACCCAGGTGAAGCTTGGAATAACCTATATGCAGGCTCTTTGACCAGGATGATGAACCCATTTGGTCCTAAGTGCCTTCACTCGAGGACGAGCAAAGGACCAAGTGTGGGGGAGTTGTTGGCGACGCTTATTATATAAAAATAAATATCTTTTTATAAATAAAAATAAATAGAAAATAGGGCTTTGATCTAATCTTTCCACGAGTTTTGGTATATATGCTATTTTCAGGTATGACACGTGGAAAAGTGCAAAAGATACAAGAAATGCGCAATGCAAGAATTCGTATTTAGAAAATACGCAAACCAACTCCAATAGAGAAAAGCCCACAAAAGATGAATTGGACCCATCCGTAACCACGAGGAGGATCAGGGCCCAGAGCACAACCGACCACGCAAAGGTGGTGGCCAGGGGGGCCCACCCAGGTTGTGGGCGCAACCAGGTGCGGGCACAACCTTGGTGGCGGTTCCTCGGCCCCACCTTCTTCTGGCGGTTGCATGGCGGCATGCATAGGACGGTTTCACCTACTACTATATTTAGATCCCGCAAACCGTTCTAGTTGAGCTATAAATAGATGGCTCCCCTCTCATTTGTAACACACACCATCATTTGGAGCAACACACCTCACATTCTACACTTGTTCTCTTTAGTTTAGTACTAGTAGTAGAGCAAGGCAAAGCTAGCAAGGAGAGCTTGTCTCCTTGGAGGATCAAGAGTGTCTTGGTATGAATACAATTATGCCTTCCTCCATGAGCAAGTTCTTATATTCTTTATACAGTTATGCTTTTGATCTAGAGTATAGTCTTGTTCATATCATGATCATAGTTTATGAGCTAGTTCATAGTTCTAGCTCTATGTTCTTGATATGTTCATCACAGTTCTTCATCGTTCATCAAGTTAATATGAATAGAGGAAGAACTACGGATGAGATAATGGTTCTCTGGGCTGTAATGGTCACCCTTAGCCGAGCCTGTCAATCTGAAGGGTTGGGGTCCCGGGAGGCTAGGGGGTGTTTCCAAGTACATGGGCATGGTGCTCGGGTATGCGGAGACCCGATGATATACGGGTATCCCACGGGCAGAGGGGTAGGTGGCAGGGTGGTGACAGCCCTGTCATCCTTCGTATTCCCCCATGTACCAGCTATGGAGATCTCCCTAGTATCTCAGACTTAGCTCTAACTTGTTCTTATTAGCTAGATGACATGCTAACAGATCTGTTGTATAACTTGTATACGACCATGCCTGCTCGCGTAGTTGTTCTTTTATTCTTTGTTTTCCCTTTATTCCTTGAGGTTGCTCCGATGTGTGTCCGCTATCAAATCAACTACATACTTACCCCTATTTATACTATGTCTACCATGCATTTCAATAAGTAATCATGTTTATAACCAAAGCTAGATGCGTTCACAATGCCTTCCTACGGGAAATTATAAATACGACACCCCTGAATACTCACGGGTTGAAATGCTACAATGATAGTTCTGTGCGCTTGCAGTGTAATTTATTCCTATAACTGAGCTATCGATTGGCGTACCTAAGTACCTTTACTTAAGATTGTAATCCTTGTGCACCACACGGCGCTGGGCCACAGCTTTGCATATCGTATGTAAGGATGGTTAGGAAGGCCAATTTGGCAATTCTAATCATCAGTACCAGACTGCACTGCCTAGGCCAGCGCCATAAAAGGCCTTGGTTTATCTTTCTAAAGTGATGGTGGTTAGGATATGCCAAGAATGTTTCTAGTGTTATTATTAAGGATGGACTAAAACTCTATCTTTAATAGTTTCGCTAAGAAACGCCAACAGAGGTCTCCTCAAACAATTTTCTTGCTAGCTCTACGACATGTTAAGGTTAAGGGTCAGAAGCTTGGGTAGAATAAAATAGCTAAAGCTACACTCAAAAGAAAACTTACCTTTTGCTTCCCCTTCTTCTCCGCTTTCCTCTACCAGCAACGGGTGAACTCCCAGGACTCGTTCAGATCTTTGTTGGCCTTGCTTTGCCAAGAAAGCCTCGACCTGGGTGACTTCATCCCAAAAGTTCCCCACGAGGATACTCTGTTCGTTGGATTCACGAATGAGAGCCTCCTCAAGGGACTCTATCTTCTCCATGAAAGGGGGGATTTTCCCCTGTGCCTCATGGGCCTCAGCTTCCAGCTTAGAGCACATCGGTGGAGGTGTTCCCACTGAAGGCGAAGATCCTTGGCCTCAACACGAGTTGTTGCTCCACACAGGTGCGAGCAGCCTTCTCATTGTCCAGGGCCGCCTAGATCCCCTGCTCTCGATGGATGAATTCTGACTTCTCCTAAGAAGTGTTCGTGAGGTCCTAAAAACAAAGGAAAAAAGGCTTAAGAGAGATACTAAAGTGGAAGAGGGTTAACCGAAAGGAAAAAAGACATGATCGTACCCACGCGACAAGGAAGAGGTCATGACCAATGATGTCGGCCGCCTTATTGATGACCTTAATGGCCCGGCAACCGAAGTCCTAGAGGTCAACCCAATGATCAATCTCGACGGCATCATAAAAAATGAACGTTGGTCTCCCCTCTGGGAGGCTGCTATCACGCCACTCCATTCAAGGACCACCCCCAAGAATGGCGTTCCCCTTCTGAGCGGGAGAGCGTAGCTCTCCACTCGTCCCTCTCTCCCTCGCTATCCCTATCGGTGGTACTTGTTGTCTCTGCCGCCGCAGGCTCCTTCCTATGTGGCCACGCCAGGGGAGGTCTGTTTGAGGAGTCACTGGCCAGGTCCACTATGACCCTATCCATTGGTAAGGTCACGGATGCTCCACAAACCTAAGCAATCTGCTCGATAGTATGAGGGGAGGCATCCTCAGCCCGCGCAAAGGCAGCACCCTCAACCAGCCTAGGCTCCCACAATGTCAGGACTTCTGCCTCGGCAGGCTAGGGCTAAGGCGCCTACGCCACTGGGGCTTCGACCTTGATAGTTTGGGCCTCTCCCTCCACTGAGGTGTGGTTCCTTTTGGCCCCATGATGAATGGTGTCCGCCGCTGCCATAGCCTACCATGCCATCATAGGGTTAGCCAAGATGGGTGCGGAGGATGCTCGCTCCATGGCCCTCGGCATGGACGTAACCCCCACTTTTAGTGCCTTGCGAGGCGCCAGCCCCGACAGGGGAGCCTTTTGCTTCCAGCTAAAAAACACAGGGGATAACAAAAGATAGAAGTAGAAAATAGGAACCCAAAGAGAAAAAACACCAAAACATACCTCGCCTCAGGGATGAGTCCCGCTGGGACAACTGACCCCCCACATGAGATGTTGCTTGGGGGTGGAGGTTGGGGAGAGGCCACGGGGGCCTAAGGCAAGGCCACAGCCCCTCCTTGCTCCTCGGCTCTTGGAGCCTCAATGGTGAGCGTGACCCCTATGGTCCCCTGCTCCTTCGCCATGGGTGGCGCCGTCTCTGCCCATGGAGCCTCCGCCTCAGGCGCCGACACCTCCAGGGCTAGGGGGAGGGCCTCGACCTCTGATCGCTCCTCGATGTCCCACACTACTAGGGAGGCTGGGACCACGACGACTCGTAGGGGCTCTGCCTAGGGCACCAGTGTCTCGATGTCCTTGGACCCCGAGGGCATGGGATGCTTCCTAGCCGCCCAAGCCTCAGGGCCCTCCGCAATCGACCTAGGGGCACCTTCTGCACCCTCCGAAACTCGTGACCCCTCTTCAAGATCCACAAGACCCTCCTAGTCGGTAGTCCCCTCTTCTAGGATCACCATCACCAAGTCAAATTCATCTTCGTCTTCATCTTCCTCCCCTCCCTCAAACATAGAGGGATTAGGAGATTCCTCCTCAAGGAGGCCATTGCGCCTTTGTATGTGATGACGCTTCTCCCATGCTTCCTTCTCGTGCATCTTCTTGTCACATCTTTTCTTTGTCGTATCAGCCTTCTTCTTCTGCTCCTTGGTGGCCTTTCGATTCCGCTCCCTCACTTCCCAATCTTCAAGAACTAGGGGTTGGGAACTCTGGAAGTGGCTGAGATGCTGTGTCAAAGCCAAAAGGGTAAAAGTCAACATCAAACCAAGAAAAGATCGAAAAAGAAGAAGTAGAAAGCCTAGAAGCACTTACGATGAAAATGTACATCTCTTGGGGGCACATCGGGAAGACCCAGAAGTTCTCCACAAGGCCCGACGACATGGTGTAAGTCACCTGCCTGGTGACCTCTACCACAGGAAGGGCCTCGAAGGACATCTGGGATCCCACCAACGAAGCCGACGAGTCCATCTAATACATAAATAGAGGGTGCTACGCTAGAGACAGGACCCTCCATATATGGTACAAGGCCACCATGCCAGCAGCCGTCAGCCCCCCGTCCCTCACCTTTTCAAACCCATAAGGAGCGGGTCTAGTTTTGATTGGTCCACCATGGGAACCCCCCACTTCCACTTCTTTGGCCTCTTGGTCATCACTTTGCTAGTGTAGGAGGGTAGCGCGTCGAGGTTGTTGTGAAGGTAGAACCAACCTTCCCGCCAGCCTTGGTTAGAAGACTAAAGTGTGGCAAGAATGTAGAGGTTCGATCGATGCTCACATACCTAAAGGGTATAGTCGCCAGCCCTCAATGGCTTTCGAGGCTAGCCCAACCCACCAGACTTCGATGAGAGGTTCGACCAAAACAGATGGAGCTATAGCTCCCTGGGGAGCAATCCCTAGGAACCCCTCACACAAGGTGACAAAAATTGCTGCTTGGGTAATGGAGTTAGGGTTAAAATTATGGAGCTCCACCCCATAGTAATGGGTGATAACCCTCATAAACTGGCTAGCCAGCATTTCGAGCCCCCAATCGTGGAAGGCAAGGAAACTCACCACATAGTGGATTGGGCTCCCTCGCTCCCACATCTGGCACAATCCACTCGAGAAGTCCCCCATCTCTGCAAGGACAAAGAAGCCCATCATCGACACGGTCTGGCAATGTATCTAGGGTCAATAAGGAGGCAGGCCATGCCTTAGGAGCGCCGAGAGCAGCAGCCATGGGTGCGAGTGGAAGTGACCAAAGGATGTGGCGTCTTTCTTTCTCTCTCTCTCTGTGTGTGTGTGCAGAATGGCAAGAGAGACGAAGGCAGGCGGAGAGCAAAGGCAAGAGCAATAGAGTGCAAAGGAGAATGATCTAAGCACCATTCTCCTGTTTATATAGAGGAGGAAGGGTAGGCCAACTGGCATGACACAATCTAGGGGGAACCGCTGGATCCGACGCATTTGCTATGGTAAACGATGTGCCCACTACTCCTACTTCCTCACTAACCATGCGCACGCGTGCATTAAATTGATGGGTGAACCGTCTCGTCCACACGCGGCTAACGGCAGGGCCATTCCGACTCCTCGAGAAACCGCCTCAAAAGTAGCACCTCGGTCACTGAACCCACATGATTTCTTCTAGGTAAATGAAATTAGGGCTCTGGCCTCTGTTGATATTTGGTAACGCAATAAGGAAATGATCCGCAAGCGCACGGATATCGGTGAGCATTTCACCCGGGAGGTTATCCAGAGTTATCGTATTTATATTTTTACCACTGGGAGAAAGGGTGCATCTGACTAACCAAATCTATTGCTACTACCCCTTTAGTCTACAAAGAATGTTTCTCGATGTGAGTGATGTATAGAGAAGAATGCAACCGTAGTCTCGTTCTAACCTTGGTAAGGATGATCTACTGTTCTATTCGGGAGGCTCACGGAATCTAGACAACACAAAGGATGTTCGACCCGCACCTATAAACCTACCCGTCCTGCTAACAAGATGTGGGATACAAAGGTAACTTGGAAATGTCACGTTCCTCGCTACTACCACGGTCCAGCTAGTCAGGGGATATCTATGAGTACCCTAGCCTAAACACCACGTTAACGCTAGCAAGTGATTACTCTAATACTCAACCGGAAGAGGATTAAAGTAAACTCATAAACCAAAGAACAATAAAACAAGAACTTACTAATAATTAGAAGTCGAATTACTGAAGAATCTTAGAAGCAAGCCTCGGGTTAGGAGACTTGATCCCGCAGGTACAGCTCGGAGTAGACACCGACAGGCCGGCCTTCCTCCGATCCACACCTCCACTCTATCTCTCTCAATCTAGTAGAAACTAGAAGATCTATTTCTACCTTACATTGGTTGCTAAGCCTAAAAAGAAATATTATTTAGAGAAGAGGTTTTCCTTCGAGGGCACCCCTCAATCTCTATGATAATTTCTTGTCTTCTCCAGGGGCCAGGGGGTCTCCTTATATAGTCCTCCTCCTCTATGTGTTTTTGGGTCGGTAAGCGAGGTGGTACTATGTTTTCCTTTATCCAATAGGTTGGTGGAACATCGTGTGCGAAGAGAGTCCCGAACAGGATCTAGCAGGGGGCGGGCGCCCAGGTCACCAGGGCGGGCGCCCTGGGCCTGGCCCCTTTCGGCCTCCGCTTTCTTCCCGTGGCTTCTAGAGTCTTCTAGATGGTAGAAAATTGCGCGGTGCGTTGATATCTCTATGTAATCCTGACATGTGGGCCTTTCTTCCTAATTTCCTGATAACCCCCTGCAGAAATAGACAAACACCAAAACTCGTGGAATTCTGTCAGATAAAACCCTAAGTCTAGATGTTGATTTCATTTGGATCCTTTTCTTTGTTTATTTAATAATTAAATTTGATACTTAAGGACCGTCAACAAACTCCCCCAAGCTTACCTCTTGCTCGTCCCTGAGCAAGGATGAACTCAAGAGTTTCTGCAGTGGTTTCATTTCTTAAAAGTACACACGCATTCAAGCAAGATCTCATCTCTGAGTTAGAATAAACTGTTAAGACTTAAAACTTACTCATTTTACCTTTCACCATGGGGCTTGTAACCGTCACTTGTGTCTTGAGTAGTTAAAAGATAGAACGGTCAAGTTAAGCGCCATGTCTCTTGTTCTTTGATTAGCTATAGCTCTGGGGTTTTTGCAGATTTTCAAATAAAACTCAGAGATTCCTTATATGATTCTCTCAAATCTCTCTTTTATGGTATTTATGGATCCTCACCAAGGCAGTAATTGTATATGCCTTTTCTCAAAGTATGTGGTATTTTTGGCATAATGCATAGTGATATTACCTTCTCTCTCACCCTTCTCTAATAAGGTTTTGATATCTGGAGCTCATAGGTGGGAGACAGCTAATACATACTTACAAGACATTTATTGCATAGTCAAACCATGGATCCAGAGAAACAAGTCAATAAGTCAAATCAAGATGTGCATGTGTGGCGAATGAATGGTGTATGGTGATGATGATGATAACAATGGTGAATGTCTAATTCTATTTTTGCTCTTTTAAGGGGATACATACCTTTCTTGCACTTTGAAGCTTTTTGGGGAGAATGAGATGCTCTATATTTTCTTTTTTTCTCTCAGGTGGGTATCTTGTACCTCTAATTCTACTGTCGGACACTTGTCCATTTTTACCTCTCGTCTCACTTTTTTATTTTCTTCGAGGTTCCGGGCACTTGCCCCTTTTTATTTCCTCGTATTATTTTTTTTTCTCTTTTTTTTTCTTTCTCTCTTTTTTTAGAGCACTCATCTCCTGAAATAATGTAGCAAGTGGTAGTAACCAAAATAACTGGAGTATTTATTTCATAGGGAATAACAGGGATAGGAAAATATTTTTGGCTATTCTCTCCCGGATAGGAGTAGAATACTTTTGGGTGGTTTTAGAGATGAAAATGAGTGGATATATGTGGATGGTACTTCCGGAGTAGAAGTAGCATGTATGAGTGAACGTGCAAGTGAATCTTGATTTTAACCACATGACAAGCTCCTAAGGGTCTACACAGCTTGACCACACTCAATGCTCATAAGCAGTAAAAAGTAAATGTGTGGCTCAAAGTCTAATAAGCATGTATATATGGCTGTAGTAGGATTTTAAACTCTCATCATACAGGAACTCATCATGTGTTATTTTAAGGATTTTTCAAAGATAAAATTCTCCAGAATTCTAGCATCTCTAGGAACAGATAAACAGCAGATCAACCTTCCCATATCATATCCGTTAACGACTTAGACTTTAGATCAAGTACTCTTCCCACAAGTTCAGGTTTAGAGCAAATCTTACTTCATAACAGTCATGCCTAAACTTGAGAGAGATTTCAATTTTAAGAACTGGGCAGAGCAACTATTCATCATTTCCATGTGAGAGTTTATCATGAGGGTTCATAGCAAACTTTATTTATTTATTTATTTATTTAGCAAACTAAGCAAAGATATATATATATATAAAGCACAAAATCTTTATTTGGGTTTTCATGATTATGCATCTTTTATTATTTGAGTAAAGTATAAACGCGAGTAGAAATACTTAGCTGGATAAATGGGGGTGCTCTCCCCCAAGCTGGATTTTGACGTAATTTCTTCTGATGTAGCTAGCAGGTGGTGGAGGTGTATTTGAAAGTCGGCAGCACCCTGACAGCGATTAGGATGTCCTCCGTCTGCTAGTCTTCTTTGATCCTTGAATTCTGTGGAGCTCAAATAGACAACAAAGCTTTGTGGAACTGGTTAAGTGTTAGCATAAATATCTAGCCTTTATCATGTTGAGCCTCCTCAATAAATGTTATTTATTTAGCAGGATCATGCACTTATTATTTTTATATTTTTATTGTAAGATGAAAACTTATTTATTTTATTTTTATGCCACCACAGTGAATGTACTTATGGGTTTTATGCCATGAGCATACTCACGTGGGGCTTACTATTTTTAACATTTTTAGTTTCTTTTCGATATGATATGAACCTGATTAACTAAGCAAACTATAATTGAATAATTGAAAGGAAAAGGATAACTACCAAGTTTACCTCTTGGCAAGTCGTTCGATGTTTTTAAGTCCTCCGAACGGGACTCTCCGTTTTCAGTCGTCCTGGGATTCGCTGGATGGCGTAGTCGGTGGTTCCGGCGGCGCCTCCTCTTCGTGTATAACTATCTTCTCTCTCCACACCTGACTTGGTGCTACAGTCTCCTCAGGACAGTTCTGTTCAAGTTATATATCTTCAAACCTATCACTTCTCCTTCGTAGTCTACCCATCTGTCCTTGATGATTTGCCTCCTCTGGTTGCGGTTGCGTTGTCTTCTTCTTGTCCTGACCTGCTTAGAATCTTCAACTATATAGTTAGAATCATTAAAGTAGTGGCGTACCTTCTCAGAGGGGAAGTGCACGTGGACTTCTCCGGTTCCAATATAGATGATAACTTTGATAGTGTTGAGGAATGGTCTTCCAAGGCTGATGGGTGGATCGTACTCGTTTCTCCCATGTCAATGATCTGAAAATCATCTAGAGCTGAATATATATTGGTTGTAGGGGCATAGTTCCATGCAGGACCTGATAAGTGACTGCGGCCATTATGTTGATGTCAGATCCGGTGTCGTAGAGTGTCTTCTGAAAAGAGTATCCATTGATTGTGCATTCAATGCTTGGAACACTAGGGTCGTCCTTCTTGATCAAGAAAGGTGACTTGAGTCAACGATCTTGACCTCCTTGAGCTGCAGTGACCATCTTAGCTGACTCGGTCCACATTTGCTTGTTCCTGTTCCTCCTGTTGGTCCTCTTCCTTGGTTCATGTCTGGATTGCTCTGAAATTTGTGTAGTCTTGTTCTTGAAGGAAAGTCTCCTTCTTCCCCTTGATGTAGGAACTGATTTTGGCAGCATTAGTGTAGATGTCAGCTCTGGTATTTAGGAATGGCCTCCCTAAGATGATGGGTGCCCTCTCCTCAGTACCAGTCTCTATCACCACGAAGTTTGCTGGAGCGTACAAGGTACCAACTCGGACATAGAGGTTCTTCAATATTTCCTTTGGGAAACTAAGTGTCTGATTTCCATTGTGTTTGTGCTCGTAGATCCAGGTCCTTCACTTGGTGGAGTCTGGGAGTTGTAAAACTCCTCCGTGTTTTGCTTGAAGTGTACCTGTTCATAGAGACAAGGCAGAGATCAAGTGCATAGGCCCTGTTGGTGGAAAACACCAACAGAACCAGAAGTGTAATTGTTCTTCTCTAACCTTAAGCATAGTGAGCAAGACAAAGTTGATGGATAATAAGATCATGAGTGTAGTATTTAAAACATTTGTCAGATCAGATTGATCGACCTAATGTAAAGATAATCTATCTATGTATATGTCTTTTTTCTTTATATCTTCCCAAAGATTGAATGTGCAACATTTTAGCTTATATGATTGGGAGTGTGAGATCACGAAGGTATCACTAAGAACAAAGATTAAAGGACTAAACATGTTGAATTAATTGAGTTGGTTAATTTGGAGTTACAAATCATACATGTTTGTCTCTTAATTTTATGTGAACGCCAGAACCAAGGAGAAACTTATAAAAGTGATAGTCAAGTACCTTAAAATGTTACATTACTTGAAGAGTGACGGTACAGTATCACCTTGTGGAAGCTTTCCTTTCTTAGCGGTTGTGCATCGTGTTTGTGGCACCCTCCATGAATCATCTCTTATGAGCTACGTCTTTCTTGTGCAAATTGTTAAACTTCATGTGTCACTTTCTTCATCTCCAATGTGAGTTTATCTCAGGACTTCCCAGGTTGATATTGAAAGTTTTCCTGCAGGGGTTAGTCCAACAAAATATCCCATATCTACTATAGCATACTATCGGCTCAAAAATCAACCTAGACACCATGTCTAATTTGATTTAGAAGGGCATTTTAACCTAAGCACCATGCTTAATTTAAAATCCCTTGGAAGTAAGATCATCATTCCTAAACTAAGCACCATGCTTAATTAAGAGATAAATGAAACTATTACAAACCTAGACATATACTAAAGCAAATAAAGGTAGCATGAGAGCATTTATAGAGATCTACTTAAGTGGAGATGAAGTAGTGTAATTAGTATTTAACAAATTGAGCATGTCTCAAAGGTAAGGACAACCAACATAGCGACATGGCAAATGGTGTTTTTATGTAAAGTACTCCCCCAAGCTTGAATTTTGCAAAATTCAAGATTGGATGAATTTAATTCAATGTTGTATGATGGTTGGTTGGACATACCTTGTGCTTGTCATTCATCCGATCTTCTTGCTCCAATCCTGGAAAGGTTAGTGACAAGAATACCCGAAGGAATATTTCTACAATTATCTTAATATGCTCAATACACAAGGCAATGTTGCAAATAATTAAAAGTTCATGTTATGATCTGATAAGTGCTTGTTTTAGAACACTAAGCTTGTCCTTGGGAAACCATCAATTTATGTCGGCGAAGTGGTTTCCCCTCCAACACCTACCTATATCAAGATCAACTCAACGAGATCTGCAATATTTATTATAGACATATGCATCGACAACCGCCCTTTTAAAGTTTTTATAGAAAGAAAGGAAGAAGGGGTTGGAGATCTCAAATGTGGTAAGGATGGAGAGACCAATTGATTGGGGAGATGTTTTATATGAGCAAGGATTTGGTAAGGCATTTATGAAATAACTTCCATGCTCACTGTTGTTTCTCTCATTCTCAAACTCCAAGGATGATTCTTCATGAATGCTTAAAATTCCTCTAGGATTGTCTCTCAAGTTTGTTTTATCTATCCATTCAATGGTGATAGCACATGGATTTTTAATGCCCTCTAGCCATTGATGTTGCTCTTCTCGATCCTCCTTCTTATGCATGGGATGTCTAGAGAGATTCATAGGATTATCGAGAGGTTCAAGAGAAAGAGCATAGTAGAAATTATTAAGCTCAAGGATGGGTTGGATAGCCGAATTATGGGATTGAAATGTTTGGAAATCGGCTATTGAAACTTTCTTTCCTCGTCTAGGAGATGATTCCTTCTCTATCTCTAAGATTTTTCTATGAAGACTAGTATAAGAAGGATGTCCACAAATGAAGACATACCTTCCTTTACTAATAGATAAAGAAAGAAAGACTCTACCAAAGGTTATATGATTAAGACCAATATGAAAATATCGAGAAAAAACATGGTCTTGTAGGGCTAGGTCTAAACCAGAATTTATAGAAAGATTAACAGATTCCCTAGGTGTAGCTAAAAGTGCATTATCTTCTTGATTAAAAGATAGGACCTCAGCTATAGAAAAGGGTTGGTTTTGACCTATTGCAATTAACTCTGGACACAGATCATAATTAGGGGCAGGACGTGTTGACTCCCATGGTCTATGGCTGGTCTCCGAAGGTGCAAAGAATTTAATAATAGGCATGGAATTTAAGTTATCCATAAAGGTAAAAAGATAAAAGAATAAAAGTATAAAAGTATAATACAAGATAATAGCAAGATTCAAAGTTATCTCAGCAAACCGTCTTTCTCCTTGGCAACGGCGCCAGAAATGCTTGTTGATATTTGGTAACGCAATAAGGAAATGATCCGCAAGCGCACGGATATCGGTGAGCATTTCACCTGGGAGGTTATCCAGAGTTATCGTATTTATATTTTTACCACTGGGAGAAAGGGTGCATCTGACTAACCAAATCTATTGCTACTACCCCTTTAGGCTACAAAGAATGTTTCTCGATGTGAGTGATGTATAGAGAAGAATGCAACCGTAGTCTCGTTCTAACCTTGGTAAGGATGATCTACTGTTCTATTCGGGAGGCTCACGGAATCTAGACAACACAAAGGATGTTCGACCCGCACCTATAAACCTACCTGTCCTGCTAACAAGATATGGGATACAAAGGTAACTTGGAAATGTCACGTTCCTCGCTACTACCACGGTCCAGCTAGTCAGGGGATATCTATGAGTACCCTAGCCTAAACACCACGTTTACGCTAGCAAGTGATTACTCTAATACTCAACCGGAAGAGGATTAAAGTAAACTCATAAACCAAAGAACAATAAAACAAGAACATACTAATAATTAGAAGTTGAATTACTAAAGAATCTTAGAAGCAAGCCTCGGGTTAGGAGACTTGATCCCGCAGGTACAGCTCGGAGTAGACACCGACAGGCCGGCCTTCCTCCGATCCACACCTCCACTCTATCTCTCTCAATCTAGTAGAAACTAGAAGATCTATTTCTACCTTACATTGGTTGCTAAGCCTAAAAATAAATATTATTTAGAGAAGAGGTTTTCCTTCGAGGGCACCCCTCAATCTCTATGATAATTTCTTGTCTTCTCCAGGGGCCAGGGGGTCTCCTTATATAGTCCTCCTCCTCTATGCGTTTTTGGGTCGGTAAGCGAGGTGGTACTATGTTTTCCTTGATCCAATAGGTTGGTGGAACATCGTGTGCGAAGAGAGTCCCGAACAGGATCCAGCAGGGGGCGGGCGCCCAGGTCACCAGGGCGGGCGCCCTGGGCCTGGCCCCTTTCGGCCTCCGCTTTCTTCCCGTGGCTTCTAGAGTCTTCTAGATGGTAGAAAATTGCGCGGTGCGTTGATATCTCTATGTAATCCTGACATGTGGGCCTTTCTTCCTTATTTCCTGATAACCCCCTGCAGAAATAGACAAACACCAAAACTCGTGGAATTCTGTCAGATAAAACCCTAAGTCTAGATGTTGATTTCATTTGGATCCTTTTCTTTGTTTATTTGATAATTAAATTTGATACTTAAGGACCGTCAACAGCCTCTACGGTCTAGGGGTTCCGAGGTTGGCCCATTTCCTTAGGTTCAACGGTCGCCCTAGGACAACACAGTAAGGGATGGTAGAGGATGAGCCCTAATGAGGCCAAGGTCTGAGCATAATAGAGGCTCAACGTGTCCCAAGAAGTTATGTTCGAGACCCATGCGGGTGTCTCGTGAGTGGGATCCCATCGAGGAAGGCATCAAGCCCTCGGAACCTAGCGAATGGTTCCGAGATCCACCGAGATTGCCTCAAGTATCATGGAGAGCGCCTATGCGGTCGCTAGCCGACCCCTAACGAATGGAGCTCGGGCCTCCACTTGGACCAACCAGATAGCAGCTCACCGGGAGCACCATAGCTCGCCCACCGAGGGTAACGTGGTGTCACCCACCCATACTCCAAATGAAAAGGATGAATGAGGGACGTTAAAAAAGCCAGGAAGTCCCTGACTGATCCTTGTCCATGGGCAAGGGCTCGGGGGCTGCTCCCGCACCAGGGCCAAGGCAGCTTGTGTACAAAATGCAACTCTCCTCCCTAGGTTTCCCACACACTGAGCTGACAAAAGCCCTTGAAGGGATGACTCATCCCTTCAAGGCCTCAGGGGCTACACCTGGCGGGTGCGCTCGCGTGCACCCACCAAAGGATATAAACCTTTGGAAAAGAAAGTAATGGCCCTAGAAAAATTACCCCTAGTAAGAATGGAAGAGCCTCTGAAGGAGCAATCAACTCCTCCACAAGCTCAAGGCTACTGTCGGGTACCATAAATTGGGGTACCCAAGTTGATACCAAAAAAGCCCAAGACTCCTTTTCCAAACAAAGGCTAAAGCCCAAATTGCCTAACCCTGAGAAGGAGAACAGCTGGGCTGCCCAAAGGATGTTCCCAGAATGGGCCAAGAACCACCCTATTCATCTGAAGGAAGGCCTCGAGTGATAGGAGCCACTCTGTGACTCACCTGAGGCTGAGTCTTGAGCAATTGCTCTAACTCGCCTGAGGCCAAGCCTCGGATTGATTTTTCTACCTCACCCGAGCCTAGGCTCAGATCTCCTTTTCCAGTATAGTACTTAGGCTTCCTGCGCACAGTTGCTGCATGACATATGGGATGCGGGGCATGTCCTTGCACCCATGCTACACAAGCAGGGTATGACATTTGTTGTTTTGCCTACTCCCAACACTGCAACACCTAACTCCTATCACTATGCGTACGATCAGGTCAGAAGGAGTGGGTAACATCAAGTCCTGAGCAATCCAACCATGAAGTCCAGTACTCCTGAATGCAGATTAAAGAAGAGGCCTCGGGAGATAACCTTGACACGGAATAGGGTTTGACAAGGCGGGAATAGGGCTAGGCGTCAAGTCTACAGCGTCAGGCATGGCTCGACAAGAACAGCAGGAGCGACCACGCCCCGACCGTGATCAACCACATCGTCAAAAATGGAGTGTTCCACCTCCCGTATGCCACCACGCTTTAGAACAGCACCACGATATTGTAAACATAAACACATGTACTCCCTCACTCCTCTTGAGCTATAAAAGGGGAGGAAGGGCCTCATTTAAGGGACACGCCCAACACACATCACCAAACAACATCAGACCACACGCTTGGTCAGCAACGCTACGAGCACAGCAAGTCTCATTCGCTATACTAAGCCGAGACCTAGGACACGTTCCCTCCCTCACAACTCGCTTGTATCCCCTACTACGAGCACTTAGGTGCAGGATAATATAAACTTTCTCCTCACACTGGACGTAGGGCACACTTGGCCCGAACTAGTATAAATCCCTGTGTTCTTTCTACATCACCATCTAGGTTTAGAGGCACGCAGACTCATATTACTCGTTAGTCCCTGGACCACGGGTCAGACACCGACGAAGTTCTTCTGTACCATTTCCAAAATCTGAATACGTTGGTAACTGTGACATGAATCTCTATTGAGACTAGCCAAAGGGGATGCTAATGCATGCAAGCAAAGTTAAATAAGCCACTCACTTAAGGCATCCGCAACGGTACTAGCTACATAGCTAGCTAATGTGGAGGTGAGAGACAAAAACAAAGACTATTTTATATATGCTTATTTTTTAGGTACTATTAGACCCACATGTTCCTATCATAAATTCTTGGATTGCGTGAAATAAATCAGTTATGTGTTCGTCGCTAGCGACTAGTTTCTCTCCTACTTTTTTCCCATCTATGTTATAATAGCTAGTCAGATAGGTAGCCATTGGGGACGCCCTCAATATTTAGGATTTCACCTTTCTTCCACAATGTTCGATAACAGAGAAAGTATTAGTCTATATCTTTTATAAAGATAAACTCTACTACCACATTAGAATGATGCGAGGTGATATGATGCAGGGAACACACGACTTCAAAGTACTTGGCAACAACTAGCTTCTTGTTGGGCATGATGGAAAAGTGGAAACATATAACATGTTTTGTGAATGAGCCAGTGGCTCGGTGGTGACGCCGCTTGGTGGGAATGCTGCCCAACCCGAGTTCGATCCCAATTTATGTTATTAGGAGTCAAAGCTAAAAAAATATCTAGACCAGGCCCGGCTCTAGGGAGTGGGCAGGCAGTGCAACCGCCAAGCATCGTAGGCCTCTTCCAATCTTGCTATTATATATAACTTGGAAGCATTGGAGTACAGGCAGCGAAGTCAAGAGAAGGCTGATTTATTTTCTACTAGCACCAAACCACTAATGCTTCCTAGTTTGGCTCTATTTAGCCCCCAAAAATTTTATTTTGGCTCTATGTAGCCCCCAAAAATTTTATTTTCATTCCATCATATCAAATCTTTAGATGCATATATGAAGCATTAAATATACAATATACATGTAATTTGTGAGACGAATCTTTTTGAGCCTAAGTAATCCGTGATTGGACACCAATTTCCAAATAAAATAAAAATGCTATATTAGCCAAATTCAAAAAAAAATCGTGAACTAAACAAGGCCTTCCTATTCTCTCTCAAATTCCCAAATCCCAAAATCTCCCATTGATTGATCGAGGCATCAATGCACACGCGAACACGAATGCCAAGTTGGCTACGGTCGATGCTAGTTGCCAAGTCACATGAAAGAGCATCTAGGCCCCTAATGATTTCGGTGATTAATGACAATGTTGATTATTATGACTAACGTGTGTTTTGCAGAGGCAAAGTCATTAGTGAGGTCATGGTAATAGGTACTCGATGAATAGGGACGTACATGCCTACTTAATAGTGAAAATCGTTTCGGTTTTCAAAGGATGGATGGACATCGTCAAAACTAGACTAGGTCTAAGTGACATATGGTGAAGAAGGGCACTTAGAGTAGTTTAGGACTTTGTTTTCCTTTGACCGTACTATTAAGAGGGGCTTTGATCTAGTAGCTTGACTTAGGCAAGGCTTTAGGTTTAGGTGTGGTGCACACTTGGTAAACCTAGCTCTAGGTAGCTCAGAGATAGTCCTTAGATCGAGAGGAACCAACTTCGTTTTGGAACGATCGCGTTTCGACGAAGTTAGGGTGCCTAAGTAGGCACTGGACGCTGCATCGGACGCGCTATGAGTGCGTCGGGTGAGGTCCTTAGCCGTTGGAGGGTTTCGGTGCTTAGGGTTAGGCACCGGACGCTGGCACCGGACTCACCGGACAGCGTCCGGTCCCATACCCAGGGAGGTTGTAAACCTGCCCTGAGCACCGGACGCACCGGGTAGCGTCCGGTCTTAAACTCAGGGAGTTTGTAAAACTCCCCGGAGCACCGGACGTTGCCACCAGACGCTGGGAAGTAGCGTCCGGTGACCTGTCAGACCAAGTACAGTTAGCCGTCGAAGTGTCACCGAACGCTCGGTGCAGAGCGTCCGGTGCAACATCAACAGCGTCCGGTGACCCCGTTTTCAGTGGAAAACGGTTGGCTGACCTTTAGACTTCGTGGGGTGTATTTATACTCCTCCACCTCGTCCATGAGAGGTCTCTTGCCCATTTGAACATCTGAGAAACTTGTTGTGGAGCAAGAGAGTAGCAAGAGCCTAGAGAGGATTGAGATTTGAGTGATTTCTTATGAGAATCCTTCTCTAGTTGAATTCCAAGAGTCAAGTGTGCATCCACCACTCTCTAGAGCCTTGTTTGGGTCAAGTGAGAGTTCTTTGCTTGTTACTCTTGGTGATCGCCATCACCTAGACGGTTCGGTGGTGATTGGAGGCAGGAAGACCGTCCGGAGTTCTTGTGGGTGGCTCGTGTCAAGCTTGTGAGCGGTTTTGGGCGATTCACCGCGACGGGGTGTCGAAGAATCAGCCCATAGAGAGCAATTGGTCCTTGCGCGGACCAAGGGGGAGCAAGACCCTTGCACGGGTGCTCCAACAAGGACTAGTGGAGAGTGGCGACTCTCCGATACCTCGGCAAAACATCGCCGAGCACTTTCTTCCACTACTCCTTTACATTCTAGCATTTACTTTGTGTTTTTACATTCTTAGAATTGCCATGCTAGAATAGGATTGGAACTAGGTTGCAAAACTTTTTATCCGGTAGCTCTCTAGTCACACTAGGCACAAGGGGTTGAATTGGAGCTTATAGGTTGCTTAAATTTTTTAGAGAAGCCAAATTCACCCCTCCTCTTGGGCATCTTGATCCTTTCATCACAGACTCACCAACTTTCCATAGCACCACGATCGCGAGACGATGCAATCAACAACGATGGTGGACAACAAACGTTATCTCATTCAACAGGCTCTTATAGTTTGCCTGAGATTTAATGCTAGCCGTTTACAACAGGCACATATATACTCTTTATTCTTTCCATATTATGTTTGAAAGATCAACAAATTCAATAATGCACTCCAGAATTTTCCATATAATACAACATCGGAACATTTCTTCTAAAATATTCAACAAACCAAGTATATAATTCTGATTTTTGTTTCCCAAATGGTTCAGTTAATTAGGATTAGGTTGTTAAAAGCCTCGAGTGCGTATGATATCTACACGGTTCTAACCATTTCTCGCAAGAAGCATTGAACGTGTCATGTGAAATTTTTAAATATTTGCATCTAAAAAACATAAAGTATAAAAATATAGGTGTGATAGTTACTGTATTCAACGACAGAGAGAAAAAAGTATTAAATCTACTCTAAAATGACAAGTATAGAATAGAGTCTACAATGACAGTTATAAAAATGTATGAGCCTATGAGGGCTTTCAAATGAGCTCTATAGGAAATTTTCATAGGAGAAATGTAATATTTCGAAAAAGATGCCGTGTTGCAAAGGAGCATGGAAGTTGAAACTTCCTTAGGTGTTGTTTACTTTCACCTCAAAACCCAAAATTTTTCAAGATTTCCCATCAAATCGAATCTTTAGACGCATGCATAGAGTATTAAATATAGACGAAAATAAAAACTAATTGCATAGTTTAGTTGGAATTTACGAGACGAATCTTTTGAAACCTAGTTAGTCCAGAGTTGGACAATAATTATCACAAACAAACGAAAGTGCTACAGTGTCGTGAATTTTTTCCCTTTAAAAACTAAACACGGTCTTAAGGAGAATTTCTTGCTTCAACGTAGACATGCTTTGTGTGTGTTGACAAATACCCGCATTGCTGTACATGTGTGGTGGTGAGCTCTCGCAGTCACAAGCATTGTACTAGCATCATTGATGAAAATAAAAACTAATTGCACAGTTTATCTGTGAATCCGAGACGAATCTTTTGAGCCTAGTTAGTCCATAATTGGATAATATTTGTCAAATAAAAACGAAAATGCTACAGTGTCGAAATCCGAAATTTTTTCGGAACTAAACAAGGCCTGATTGTGCTAATGAGAAAAAGTAGAGCAAGAAAAAAAAAGGCAAGGGACAAGTGTAGTAGTCATGACTCATCACACACGGCTTGTGGTTCACGTTGTGTACATACTGTATATTTAAGTTCATAGAAAAATCTATACATCTAGAAATATGAAATATCTAAATGTCTTACTATAATTTGAAGTGGATGAAATATATGAAATTCATTTTTTCAATCTATCTTTTTTTTTTGAGGAATTTTTTTTTCAATCTATCTTCAAACTGCAGATTTAAAGATGGAGGCAAAAATCCATTTGCAGGCAAGAACAGGTGAGTCACACTGTTCTGCCCATCTGTCCATGATCAGATAGACAAAGACATCAGCAAATTAATTGCACCGAGATCCAACAAACCAAACAACACAAGGTCAAATCATTTCTCTAATCCATCTGCCTTGCACTGCTCCAGATCCATCGTCCAAGACGACCTCAGATTTCCCTCCCAAGTCCCACCGCGTCGAGCTCCAAAGCCACTAAGAAGCGGCGGCGGCCATGTCGTCGGGCTCCGGCGCCGGCACCGGCGGCCGGCGCATCACCATCAGGTCCATCTCCTGCCGCGGCGTGAGGGCCTTCGTCCCGTTCCAGAAGCCACCGCTCTATGCCGCGGTGTCCCTCGGCGGCCGCCGGGAGAAGACGCAGCCGGACGCCGACGGCGGCGAGAGCCCGGACTGGGACGACGCGGTGTTCGCGTTCGACCTCGACGGGGATGCTGGTGCGCAGGCACAGCAGCAGCTGCTGGTGGAGTTCGAGGTCAAGGCGCAGGTGCCGATCCTCGGCAACAAGCTCGTCGGCACGGCTAGCGTGCCCGTAGCCGACCTGGCGGCGGCCGGAGACAACGCCGGGCTGCGCCACGTCAGCTACCAGGTGAGCGCCCCCGACGGCAAGCCGAATGGCACGCTCAGCTTCGCATACGCCATCACCGGCGGCACCGGCCCCGGCAACGGCGTGCGCCCGCAGCCGCAGCTCTACCCGGCGCCGGGGGGTGCGCGGCCGGATCAAAATCCGAGCTTTTGCTGCGCGCCTCCGCCGAGCGCAGCGTATCCGCCACCCGCGTCGGCTGCAAACTTCCCGCCACAGAGCGCCGGTTACCCGCCGCCACCACAGCCGTCGTCGCCGCCGGCTTCCGCTTCTCTCTATCCGTCACTGCAAGGGTTGTTGTCCCCACGCAGCTACCCGCCTCCGCCGCCGCCTTATTCACAATTTCCAGCGCCAAGCAACAGCAGCTACCCGCCGCCGGCTGCTGCTGCTACAGCATATCCGCCGTCATGCGCAGCCTGTCCGGCAGAGCTCACCATGTACCCGCCACCGCTGACGGCGGCTGGTACGGCATACCCGCCACCACCGCCGGCGACTCCGGCGGCACAGTACAGCAGCTACCCGCCGCCACCGGCGCCGCCGAGCGGGTACCCACCACCACCGGCGTCCAATTTGGTTCCTCCGACAGGCACCTACCCGCCGCCGCCGGAGTCAGGCTCGGCCTACCCAGTTTATCCAAGATCGGCGCCTTCGCCGCCGCCAGGGACAGTGGACCGTGCACTACCGTACTACCCGGCGCCTCCCGCTCCCGGCGGCTCGTACTACCCTCCTCCGGGGACACGGCACCCTGAGATCGACGGCGCGGGAAGGAACCCTTACTACCCACCGCCGGGGAGTCGATACCCGTAGGAGGAGCTCGGCGGAATAATTCGCAGCGTTATGGAACTGTGATGTGATGTGATGTGATGTGACAACTGGCGAGTGACGACGATGCTTCCAAGATAGCTCCGCCGCTTCGCGCCATGAGCATAGCTATGATCCATCGTCAGATTGCAGCGGTGGGTGCAAGGCTGCAAAGCTGCCACCAACACTTGGCTTGTTCGGGTCAATAATTAACCTCAGTGTTTTTCAGTCTTTCCAAGAGGATTTGTTTTTTTTAACAAAGTGAGTATTGAACTATTGATACTTTTTTTTTTGCATTTGAATCCTTTTGTTGGGTGCGTAATTTGTTAACAGAATGGTTTTCGCGCCAATTATCACTTACTAAAAAGAGTAGAGATTTTTCAGAAAATGAAAAATTCTGGCCTCTCCGACTCCACACAGCAGCTTATTTGCTAACAAAGAAAACGAAAAAGAGTATACTCAAATAGGAGAAAATCATAAGCAAAATCTATTATTATTTTGTCATCCATTCTTGGCAAACACATCTAAAACGATGTCCTTCAACGCTTTGCTTGCGCATCAAAGCGTCTGTCTTTTATCTGCAGCGCCTAGAACCCCTACCAATATGCTCCTCTAAAAATAGCATGTATAAAAAGAAATATTTCTTTTTTATGTGCATATCAGGTTTAGAAGTCGTTTTGGGGTCAAACATTGGAAACATAAATCATCAATAACTTTTAAATTGTTGAGTTTACAAATGTGAAAATTATATGAATATATTTATCTTGAAAAAATATTTTCATAAAAGTATACATATATCATTTTTTCTAAATATTATTATAAAAATAAGAGGTCAAAGTTGTATTTTGGAGACCGTATCAATGTCCTAAACAACTTCTAAATCCAATATTGTGGGAGTATACGGATTCACCCAGAGCAACCAAACACGCCCGTACTAAGTCTACAAGTTGTCATTGGGAGGAGAAACTGTTTACATTTCACCTTTGTCACTACTAGAAGATATACTTTGAGAGTTGTTTATTTTTTATTTACAAAGACAAATAGATGGTCGACTGTTTCTTCAAATGGTCGCTGCAGAGTCAATTAGCAAAGATCAGGTCATAAGTAGCCGGTCTCTGTGCTCAGTGTAAAGACCCAAGGGTGCCTTTCAACTCTTTATGCAACAATAGATCAAGGTATATCTCAAGATCCTTTTGGAGACCGATTCATCAATTCTAGTAGAGGCTCTCTAGTTCCGTTCTTATGATTTTTTAGCTTATAGTGTCTATCTAGAGAAACCAAGTTTCTTATGTCTTTGAATTTTAGTCGAGCTGACATTGTCCATGTACTACGATCTTGTAATAGAGGTGCACATGATCTTGCTCATATTAGTTTGAGTTTAGAACCTAGATTGATCTCATGTTTGGATCGATCTCCTCCTAGAGTTTGTAACAACTTTGGAAGTTCGTGAAGTAAACAAACCTCCCCATAATTAATAAAGTACAAACCTTGCTTTCAAAAATAATATTTTTTAGAAAAATAGTCAAAGAATACCAAAATGTTTTTTAAATCCTGATAAAAGCCTCCTACCTAGTCAACATAGTTGCACGTCACAAGTTAGTCATGTGATTTTTTTATGCCTCTATACCTTAAATATAAGTTGTATTATCTGAACTTAAGCACAGACTCACACCACACCACGTGCATGCAAACGTTGCCAAAGAAAACACATGTATGTGCTTCTAAGGACGAATGGATGCCCTATTATTAGAGATATGCCCGTGATACTTAGTGGATAGGGCTTAGACAATGAAACACAGACATAAAAACATTCTGGCCCAGTCTAGCCCAAGAAATGCTAAGTTTTGTCTCTAACTAGGTATAGGATGATATCCTTTGGTATTAACTTTAGGAACTTTTTGGCAGAGCTTCATTCCTAATTCGAGAGCATCTCCAAGAGAAGAGCTATCCATGTTATGTATTCTATATTTGGCTATTTTGAGAGAGAAAAGAGAGTCCAACAGCTATTGTATTTGGTTTGCTAAAATAGCAAGTCATCTATCCCGGAGTTCTCGAATGGTAAATATAGCTTGCATGTCCCGCTAGCTATGATTTGCCGTATAGAAATACTGTTGGAGATTTTTTGTTTTTTTACATGATTTTCTATTTTAGAAGTTGGCTAAATCTTAAATTTAGCCATCCATTTTTATTAACTCTCTTGGAGTTGCTCTTAGTGGCTATTTTGGCAGCACTCTTTAAAATAGATTCTTTGTGATAACCACTCTTCCTCAGCCAAACAACAAAAGTTCACACAGGTTAGGGTCAGACAAGAATTACTTCTTAATTTACACCATGAACTAGGAGCTAAATAAACCCACTCCTCACTACAGCATGTTCAACTCCACCTGAATCACCTCCCACCTACATCTAGTTTATGAGGAGAGCTTTATTGTTTGTGCGCCATGTGGAGGGGCTTGCAGGGATGCTAGTGTTGTGTGTAATAAAAGGAAAAATGTCATGTACCATAAAACAGGTATTCATAATCTATTATTTTGCAGCCAGCAGGATGATATATAAAGCAAGTGACAGTGTGAAATGTGTGAAATTTCTTGGACTATGACATATTTGCTTGTTTTCGGGCCATGCGGGGCGTAGGCTGTTGGGCCAGGCAAAGATAGAGAAGAAAAAAGGTGCGGGCCAGCCTTGATATGGAGGTTCGGGGCAGATTCTCCTCCCAACCCTTCTGAAATTTTCCTCCTCTACTTTCATATACATGCTACTCCCTCCATCCTAAATTATAAAACATTTAATATTTTTTCCCTAGTTTGACCACTAGTAAAAGTTTACGTAAATATAGTCAAATTTAAATCATTTTTTAAAAACTTTTATTAATAAACTAAGCCACGATAAAATATGATATTTTATATAATTTTTTGAACAAGAAAAGTGGTTAAACTTTATGTTAAAAAAATCAAACATCTTATAATTTAGGATGGATTGAGTACTATTTAACTGACTAAACTCTTAACATGAGAGGAGGCCGGATTTGTTATAATAAAGTGTACAGCGGAATAGATATTTTTGTCCCTTAACTATCGCTCGATACTCAATTTTGTCCTTGAACTAGGAAGCGGCTGTTTCAGTCCATAAAGTTCTACTCCTGTCAATATGGTAAAGATGTAGGATGAGGTTTTTTTTTTTTGCTCTATTTGGTCCTTGCACTATCAATATGGTCATTTGAATTTAGTTTTATTTGAAACCAAGTGTTTGTTTCAGTCCTAAATCTTTTCTTTTGAGTTCATCATCGCTCTGCATCCTACATCTTGTAACAAAACCACGTCATAAAAAGGATGCATTTCTTGTTATCTTCTTGGTCAAACTTACGGTTTGTTCAGATTTATAGAAAAAAATCACGCATATTTATGATACCATACCAAATAGGAATACTGTTAAAATATATTCAGTACAAAAATTATAGTGATACTTATTTGGTATCATAAATGTTGATACTTTTTTAAACATAAATAAAAATAGTTACATTTGAAATAGTTTGACTCGATGCTATACTAAATTTGCTTTGTTTTCCATATGGGTTAATTAATATACTCAATACAGTACGAAGGTGCTAGTGGTACTTATTTGGTACCATAAATGCTAATATTTTTTAATGGAGTAATTACTTGCTACTCCTTACTCCGTTTCAAATCGTGAGTTGTACTGGATTTTTAAGAGTATTTAGATATAATGTACCTCTAGATACATAATAATATCTATATATCCAGAAAAGTCAGAATAATTTAAATTCTAGAATGGAGAGAGCAGTGCTAAAACTTTGCTAGTGGAATGGTATTGGACGTTGGAAAAAAAAAACTTAAGGCCTATCTACAGATCTAGTCTAGTAAGAGTCCGTCAAGCGGCACATGTATGGAACATTAAATATAGATAAAAAAGATAACTAATTGCACAGTTTACCAGTAAATCACGAGACGACAGTAAATCACGAAACAAATCTTTTAAACCTAGTTACTCCATAATTGGATAATGTTTGTTAAATAAAAACAAAAGTGCTACAGTGTCAAAATCCAACTTTACTAGTAAACTGTGCAGTTAGTTATTTTTTTGTCTATATTTAATGTTTTATACATGTGCCGCAAGATTCGATGTGACGGAGAATCTTGTAAAGTTTTGGGTTTTATTTACCTTCATCCGTCCTGTAGACTGCTATTCTTTATCGAAAAAAGAAACCTCCACTACTGTTCGACTGACTGACTACATAGATTTCTTTTCTTTTTTTTTAGAAACGGGACAATGGTTGATAGAGATGAGCCTGGATCCATGGCATGCATCCTTTTTGAGTTGCGAGCGCTGCATGGGCCGGGCTGCAGAACGGCGAGTTGCATGCCCATTACCTGGGCTCCCGAAGACGGAGCCAACAGTGCCACCTGGGCCCAGTAATCAGTGTGGAGGGAGAGTGGATAAGGGATACTCGTCCTACTTAGGTCTGTTTGGATATTGTCGGATTTATCTCAATCCACATGTGTTGGAGTGGATTGGAGTGGAATTTAATTCAAGTTCCACTCTAACCCACCCCAACATATGTGGATTGATATGAATCCGACTACATCCAAACAAACAAGGCCTTACGAGGAGCAATGAACCGATACGGTAAAGAATTCGTTTCCTATATATGATACTGTACATCAGATGAACGGTCCAGATACGTACATGTCGTGCTACTCTGCAACGACGCTGTGGCCACCAGCCGGCTTGTGTGCAGCAGCCACAGAAGTGCCTGCCTGCAAATAGCACAACCAACCGAGCACAAGCTATAAAGCTAAAGCAGATGCAGTGGGTTGAGTGGCTGTTAATTAAGGCTACTGTTAGCCTCTACTACTAATTGACTGACTGATTGACTGGTAGTACGAGTACTCCTATACTATAGTAGTATACGCATGCGGAGTAGTACTAGCTTACGCAATTGGGATTTGGATAATGACACACAGTAGTACTAGTAGTAGCAGGAGATGAATGGAATAAACAATCGGTGAGCAGATTGCGGATCCTGGAAGCCCGGAGGGCCGGATCCAGTGCTTGCTTGCGTCTTTGACCCACACGTCTAAAGCTGTGTACATACTCTAATCTCAATTCTAATAATAATGAAGTTGTAAACATCCGAATCCTACTAAATCAAACAATCTCTAAAAGCATGCAAGGCAAGCTAAGCATGCATACATTTATTCGGTTGCTGCCAACACGAATTCCTTGCTCCTTTTATTTCCTCGCAAGGTTTGCATGGTTGGACTTGGATAGACTTGCAAAGAGCTTCTTTGACTATGCAAAAAAAAAAAACACCGACAGGTGGGCCCAGCCAGCAGCGGCCGTTTGTTGGTGTTTTGATTAGGCAGCTGGGATCTGACAGTGACAATTACGAAAGGCAGGGGGGCAAGCATGGTGGTAGCAGTAGTAGTAGCAGCAGCAGCAGCACTCCGCTGGGTGCTAGAGTATAAGGCACGATTTAGCTAGATGCGATCTCCAAAACCACATATCGGATCGCGCTTAATTATTTCTTTTAGTATATGATAACAAAAGATTGATGAATTAATCAACAGAGAGTGTATTTCTAATGCAACTAATTTTCTGTAGCACAAGCTTTACATGTTTTTACAGTAATTGTTGGTCGTCAAGGATTACAGAGTTTTATTATTAATTATGAGTGATTTGCTTGGTTAGCAGGTAATGAGAAGATCTCTGTGGATCATCATACTACTATAACAGTAGTATCAGTTGTGATGAGTGTAAGGCAAGCAAAGGCGAGATCTAGGCCTGATGAGTGATGAGTCGGTGGTCGCCGCTACCACGGGTGGGGCGGGCGCGGGACAGTAGAGCTGGAGCTGGAGCTGGTGATGGGTTGCCGGCCTTTTTGACCCGGGAGGTGCACGCTGTGGATGCAGCGAGCTTGGGCTGGAATTGGAAGTGGAATAGTGGATGGGATCTCGTTTGGCTGATAAGCCGAAACACTGCTGAATGACTACTAGGGCGGCCTTGTTTAGATACACCCAAAAATCCAAAACTTTTTACAAGATTCCTCGTCACATCGAATCTTACGGCACATGCATGAAATATTAAATATAGATAAAAAGAATAACTAATTACACAGTTTATCTGTAAATCACGAGACGAATCTTTTAAGCCTAGTTACCCCATAATTAGATAATGTTTGTAAAATAAAAACGAAAATGATACATTGTCAAAATCTAAAAACTTTTTACATCTAAACAAGGCCTAGATTTAGCTGATAAATTCAAACGAATAAGGCGGAGGAGGAGGAAGACAAGTGAGCCGTTCCCGATCTGTTTCCGCCTCCGCTCAGAACGTGCTCCCGCCCCTCCAGTCTCCTCTCCGGCGCTCCCTCCCTCGCTTTAATCAATTGATTGATTAATTCGGTCATCACCTGCGTTGAGCTGTGCCAGTACGGCTTTTGATTTGACCGTGCAGCTCTACTAGATAATGATCCACTCTCTGCTACAGTAAAAGAAAAAAAAATACTCAAAGCCGTCCGTCCGGACGGAATCGAAAGGAGATGGCCGATGACGATGAGAGAGAGAGCAGCAAGCAGATGATGCTATGGTGGCCGTAGCGGTAGCGCATATTCGGGTCTGGATCCTTGCTTGCTTCGTTGCAGGGCGGAAGAGGAGCGGCAGGAGCAGGATAGTATGAAAGATGCGCCAGGCAGCCAGCCAGCCAGCCAGCCAGCTCGAGTATTTCGCTTTGGATGAGGATTATTATTCCGCCAAACTACTTGATGATGAGTGATTACCGCTGCTCGCTGTCGACTGCCTGTTTTCTTGCTTGTTTGACCAGTCACACTGGCACTTGCTGCTGCTACTATCCTACTATACCTGCACCACCATGGAACTCTGGCTGACCGATCCCCGTTTACTACTACTGTACTGCCCACCAGAATGTTGCGATGACGGCGTGCACGTACCTACGCTGTGACTGCCGAGAGAAATTAAGATAGCTCTTCATCTACCAGTGCTTTGGTTAGGATTGGCACTGCCAGCACCAGGAGGTTACTGTACTGATGACAGGAGGTTACTAGGACTAGGAGTAGTCATGGCAGCAGGTTACTGTAGTGACTAGTAGTCCATGGATCAGCTGCAGCGTCACCTGAAACCACCACACCCCGTTTCTGTGTGCAGGAAATGCAAATGCAAATGCAAAAATGCAAGCACCAGCAGCAGCAGACCGTAAATGGATATTCTACTACGCCTAACAAGAATAGTCTAGCCGCCCTACATAGAAATTAGTGACCGAGGCACGCACAAGGAAAGAAAAGAACGGCGGAGGAAAATCTGTCGGCCACCATCACCATTTACAGATTAGATTAGCACCAAAATTTGTTTCCCCTAATTACATACAAAATCCAGCCACCCACTAAACCAGGACGCCGACGCCGTCGACCGCCGGCGACCTGAAAAACTACCCTACCGGACGGGACAGATCGAGAGAGACTCTCACCCTCCCTCCGTCCCTAGCCGGAGCAGGCCACGACGGCGCTGCAGGCGTCGCGGTCGCGGCTGCGGCGGCGGCTGCCCAGGCGGCCGAGGAACGGAAGCGCGCGGCTCTTCCTGCCGCCGCGCTGGGCCTTCGGTGACGCGGCGCCGGCGGACTCGGGGGCCGCGGCGGCGGCGGGCGGAACCGCCTCCTCGATCGTCTCCAGCTTGGGCGCCCAGCGGCGGGACTTGCTGTACCCGACCAGCTCCTCGTAGTCCTTGGCGAGGCGGTCGTCGCCGCGCAGCAGCACGGCGCGCTGCTGCTGCTCCTTCTGCGCGGGCGCCTCGTCCTCCTCCTCCTCGTCCTCCCCATTGCCGTTGTCCGCGAGGAGGAAGTCGTCGGAGAACTTGATCTGCAGCGTGCCGGACGCCGTGCGGTGGAGCTCGAACGGCCTGCCGGCGCCGGCCTTCTTCCCGGCACCGGCACCGGCACCCGCGCCGGCGGCGGTGGTGGTGGACGACGACGACGACGACAGCAGGAGCAGCAGCGAGGAGGCGAGGGAGACGAAGGAGAGGACGGAGCGGAACAGGTGCGCGGGCAGCAGGAAGTAGGCCTCCCCGGGCTGCAGCTCCTCGCCGGGCGCCACGGCGGGGATCTTCTCCCCGATCAGCAGCGCGTCGGCGCGGGACACCAGGTGCCGCGGGTGCTCCTGCATCAGCTCCCGCGCCGTCACGGGCGGCGCGTACGCGCGCACCCGGCCGTCGCACCCCACCAGCCGCACCGCCGTGCCTTTCGCCGCCGCAGCGCCTAGAGACGGTAGCTGCAGGTCGTCCGTCGTCGTCTCCTCCGCGGCGGCCCTGGGCGACGACGGCGGGTGCGGGAAGCAGGACGCGGCCGAGCCGTGCAGGTGCAGCGCGGCCGGGACCAGGGACTTCCACTGCCTCATCGCGGCGGTGGTCGGTCGGTCGGTCGGAGCTGAGCGCGCTGGCGGAAGAGAGGGGGTGGGGGGAGGGAGAGGGAGGTGGAGGTGGGGGCGGGTCAGTGGGGTGGTGGGTATATGAGGGAAGGAACGAGTGGGGGCGCGTGGGGCACCGGGTGGGGTGTGATGCGGGGCCCACATGCGTGGTGGCAGGTTTGACTCTTTGACCGCCGGTTTTTTAAGCTTCCTGCTTCGTTTTGGTGGGCCCCGCCTCGGCCTTGGTTTGGATCTAGCGCACATCTCTCTCCCTGTGGCCTGTGCTGTGACTTTTCTTTTCTTTTTTTTTATATGTTTCCTGTTTTTTTTTTCTTTCCTTTCCTTTACAAACGGAGCGGCGTGTGGCGTGTGGTGGGCTGGCTGTTGATTCAAAGATGCGATGCGAGAGCGAGAGCGAGGCTGTCAGTGGGTGGGTCGTGGTCACTAGTCAGTCAGTCGGTGCCCGTGGGGTCATCTACCGTGCCCGTGCGACCAGGGATGGGCATCATACGGCAGCAGGGACGGAATTGGAAACCTCCTCTTTTGGGCCTCTTCCTCCATGGCTGCCGCCACGGCCACGAAAGAAGACCTTTTTTTTTGTTTTACGATGAGAAGTGTGTGATATCTGGCTAGTGGCACCGATCGAAACATACATCAACTTACATTTTACAACTGGATATTTAGTGGCTGGTCTTTTTACCCTGTCTCGGTGAGTTTCCCGTGGACACGTGTAGGAGCATCGTGCTTGCCTGCATTCTATCTATCTAAATTTCTGGCCGGGGGCGCGGATCGAAACGTACGTGAACGTGCCTTTCTTGACTGGATTTCTAGTTGTGTAGGTTCTTTCTTACCCGGTCTAATCGGCTTCGTGTGGGCGCGCATAGGAAGCTCGCGTACTTGCCTGCATTCTATCTGCCTAGATTTCTGGCCGAGGGGGCGGATCGAAACGTATGTCAACATGCCATTCTTGAATGGATTTCCACTTGCTGGTTTTTTTACCCTGTCCAACTAGATTCCTGTGGGTGCGCGTAGAAATCTCGTGCTTGCCTCCATTCTATCTGCCCACAATTCTGGCGGGTGACGCGGATCGAAACGTACGTCAACATGCGTTTCACGGCCGGTTTTCTAGTGGCCGGTTTCTTTACCATGTCCAGCGAGCTTCCTGTGGGCGCGCGCAGGAGTCTTGTGCTTGTCTGTATTCTATCTGCCTAGATTTTCTGGCCGATGACGCGGATCGAAACGTATATGAACATGCCTTCCTTGACTGGATTTCTAGTGGTCGGTCCTTTTTTACCCTGTCTATTCCTGTGGGCGCGCGTAGGAACCTCGTGTACTTTTGTGCATTCTATCTTGCCTAGATTTCTGGCCGACGGCGCGGATCGAAACGTATGTCAACATGTCTTCTTGAATGGATTTCTAGTGACTGGTTTTTTTACCCAGTCCAACTGCCTTCTTGTGGGCGCGTGTAGGAATCTCGTGCTCGCCTCCATTCTATCTGCCTACATTTTTAGCGGGTGGCGCGGATCGAAACCTACGTCAACATGTGTTTCATGACCGGGTTTCTAGTGCCCGATTTTTTTACCCAGTCCAACCAACTTCCTATGGGTGCATAGGAACCTCACATACTTGCCAGCGTTCTACCTGCCTAGATTTCTGGCTGGTGGCGCAGGTCGAAATATACGTGAACATGCCTTTTTTGACTAGATTTTTCCGGTGGCCGGTTCTTTTTTACCCTGTCTAACCGGCTTTGTGAGGGAGCGCGTAAGAACCTTGTGTACTTGCCTGCATTCTATCTGCCTAGATTTATGGCTGACAGCGCGCATCGAAACGTATGTCAACATGCCTTTCTTGAATGGATCTCTAGTGGTTGGTTTTTTTACCCTGTCCAACTGCCTTCTTGTGGGCGCGCATAGGAACCTCGTGCTCGCCTCCATTCTATCTGCCTAGATTTTTGGCGGGTGGTGCGGATCGAAACCTGCACCAATATGTGTTTCATGACCGCGTTTCTAGCGCCCGGTTTTTTTACCCTGTCCAACCAACTTTCTATGGGCGCGCATAGAAACCTCGTGTGCTTGCCTGCGTACTATCTGCCTAGATTCCTAGCCGGTGGCGTGTATCAAAACATATGTGAACATGCCTTTCTTGACTGGATTTTTGCGGTGGCTAATTCTTTTTTACTCTGTCTAACCAGCTTGGTGAGGGTGTGTGTAGAAACCTCGCGTACTTACCTGCATTCTATCTGTCTAGATTTCTGGCCGACGACGCGGATCGAAACGTACGTCGACATGCCTTTCTTGAATGGATTTTCAGTGGCTGTTTTTTTACCCTGTCCAATTGGCTTCCTGTGGGCGTGGGTAGGAACCTCGTGCTTGCCTCCATTCTATCTACCTAGATTTCTGGCGGGTGGCGCGGATCGAAACGTACGTCAACATGTGTTTCATGACCGGGTTTCTAGTGCCTGTTTTTTACCTTGTCCAACGAACTTCCTGTGGGCACGCATAGGAATCTTGCGTGTTTACCTGCGTTCTATCCGCTTAGATTTCTGGCGGGGGCGCGGATTGAAACGTACGTCAACATGTTTTTCTTGACTGCATTTCTAGTGGCTGGTTTTTTTACCTTATCCAACAAGCAGCTTTCTATGGGCGTACGTAGGAACCTCGTGCTTGCCTATGTTCTATCTACCTAGATTTTTGGTCGGTGATGCGGATCGAAACGTACGCCATCATGCCTTTCTTGACTTGGTTTCTAGTGACCAGTTTGTTACCCTGTCCAACCGGATTCTCGTGGGCTAGCATAGGGACCTCGTGCTTGCCGGCATTCTATCTGCCTAGATTTCTAGCCGGTGGTATGGATCGAAACATACATCAACACGTGTTTCTTGGCTGAATTTCTACTGGCCAGTTTTTTTACCCTGGCCAACTAACTTCCTATGGGTGTGTGTAGAAATCGCATGCTTCACCGTATTGTATCTGTATAGATTTCTAGCCGATGGCACCAATTGAAATGTACATCAACATGCTTTCTTATCTAAGTTTCTGGTGGTCGATTTTTTACCCTGTCCAACCAAGCTCCTTGTGCGCGTGCATACGGAGCTCGTTCTTCCCTGCATTCTGTCTTCCTAGATTTCTACCCGGTGGCACGGATCAAAACATACGTCAATTCAACATAACATGTGTTGCATATGTTGCATACGTCAATCCAACTGTCATAACATTCTTTAAAAATTGGTATTTTTCAAGAATGTTCCTTATGGAGCGTGATGTGTTGTGTTGCATCTAAAAAAAATCAGTGTCGTCTTGGTGTGGGATTAATCTTGCAATCTCATGGACCGTAAAAGATTAACAAAAACATATATACTAACTTGACAGTCATATTGCCCCACACTCCGTGTACCGCTCTGCTCATTCTAGACACAAATACTAGTGTAGGATGAAGAATCTGCGGTCAAAGTTCCAAACTGTTGTTGAACAACCCCGAAGCAAACAGTTTGTTTGATAAGTAGTATTTGTGAGACTATGGAGTACATATACCGGACCCTTGCTGCGAGTAAAACCTTCTAGAACATGAGAGCTTGAAAGCAAGCGAACCACCACCGGCCGCCACTAGCTACGTCGACACTCAACCGCCAGCTAGCCGTGCATGGGGTCCAAAATGAACAGAAAAAGCTATGGGAGGACGACCGATCGAGTATGTAAAATGTGTTCTCTGACCAGTGACCGCCGCGATCATGCTCTGCCGCGCAAGCAGTCGGCGGCTCTCGTCACTTGCTTGCTTCCAAAACATTCGTCAATGAGCGCAGTGATAAAAAGGCTGTTTGTTTGTTAGGTCGGGTCGTTGGGCCGGCGAGTCCACCAATCATGCCTCGTCAGCTCAATGATCGGTACCAACTGTTACTCTAGTACTAGTACTTTACTAGACAGTTTATGTCTTGCTTTGGCATATAGGTCTTGTTTAGTTACATTCAAAATTCAAAAACTTTTAAAGATTTTCTATCATATCGAATCTTGCGACATATACTTAGAGTATTAAATATAGATAAAAAATAACTAATTGTACAGTATATCTGTAATTGCGAGACAATTTTTTTGAGCTTAAAGCCTGTTTAGATACACTCAAAAACTCAAAAGTTTACAAAATTTTTCATCACATCAAATCTTACGGCATATTCATGGAGTATTAAATATAGATAAAAAATAACTAATTTTATAATTTACTTGTAAATCACGAGACAAATCTTTTAAGCATAGTTAGTCTATGGTTGGACAATGTTTGTCAAATACAAACGAAAGTGCTACAGATACACAATTCAAAAAAAATTGTATCTAAACAAGGTTGTCCTTGGTTGGACAATAATTATCTTTTTTTTATGAACAGTGTACCTATAAAAACATTTTCATCCAGGGAACTATACAAGGCCGGCCATAGTATATGGCCGTATCGATGGGCAAATGACGGGTTGATGGTGGTTGTTTTGCTCTAAAAATGACGGTGGGCAGTAGGTTTCTCTCATGAAACAGATCGAAGGTCCACCGTACCCAAACCAACCGTGTCGTGCGTTGGGTAAACGGGCAACCAGCACTCTTCTTCTCACACTAGTTTGGCTAGCTGGTCGATCTCTACAACTACAACTTTACCCCAGGTCCAAGGTTTAGGTACAGCATTGATATTTTCCGAGGCTTGTCTAGTTTTTTTTTTTTTTGAGCAAACGGAGCCTAGTCTAATTGTGAGCCTTGCCAATAAAGTTAATTATACTAGGGCTTGTTTGGTACTACGAATTAGTTGTTCCATATATGCTAAAAACTAACCCTATGTGATCCAAACGTGTTGGCTAAAAATTAGCCAACTCCCTGACTAGTCGTTAACCCATTAGCCAAGTACAACTGGCTAAACAAGGGCTAATACTTCATTTGCTACCGTACTAGGACAAATCTAGAGAAATAAACTAACAGGTGCTTTTCTATTATCTTTATCTCTGGCCTTTTCTTCCAAATAAACTTTTATGTGTGTGACAACTTATAGGAAGGCGAAAGAGGGGCTCCATGCTTCGAATAGCGGTAGCGAGGCTTGAGCCCACCCTGCTCCAGCCGCCCCTGATTGCTAAAAGTATGCACCAGTTAACCACGGAACCAAACATGCACTTCATAGGTTGTCTCTGGAATTGAGGAATAATGTGAAACTATGTGCTATTTTCTTCACTCTTGTGTGTTTGTGGATTATTTGGTAATGCTAGCTACGTACATATCTTCTCTGTCCACAAGTGTAAGCATTTTTAGCATTCAAAATCTATCCATAACTAAAAACATCTCTTGCCGAGTCCACCCTTCCCCCTCCCTAGCTAGCCTCGTCACTCTTTTTGTGTGACCACGTAGACACTCACATATATGACCGCACACTCATCCCTATGAACGCACGCATGCACACCCTACCCAGGAGCCTCGCTATCGACAGACACGTTGTCTACCACTGAAAACATAGCACCGAAAAATACGAGCACCCATGTTAAGTTAGGGACTTAAACCTGGGTGGACATGCTCCACTAGAAAAAATCCAACTAGCTGATCTATGATCAGAATTTTGATTAGTTTTATGGCATTAGTTACATGGACCCTCTTGATCTATTTTATTTTTAAAAAAATCCTAAAATTACTTACGTTTGTGGATTATGTGCTGGGAGCATTTGTTTAAGTTTGGCTACCGTTGCTCTACCGTATAACAAAAAAAAAAAGACATGTCTCTATCGTCAGGACTCAGGACTCAGGAGTCATCAGGACTAATGTTTCCCGTTTTAACGGTTTGGTCAAATACGTAGTGACATCTATACGCAACTGTCCACACTTTTGAAGCTAGTGCATGGCATTTCTACTGCCAACAGCCCAACATTGTTATTGACGATGCTTCGGTGTTACCAATGCGATACCTAGCAATGTCCTCCGCTGCCCATGGCGAGATTGTGACAATACACTAACCCCTTGCTCCTCTCTCCACTGTATCACTAATGAGTAGTAACATGAGCTTGTCGTACTACTTCACACTTGATATATATTGTCCAGACCTTGAGTTATTAATTAATATAACATATAAAGTGTAAATTGGTAAACCCCAAAGCATTATCACCGCCCCTTTTTAGTTCAACAAAATTATACCTGTTTCCAAAATAACTTTTAATTTAAAATACTATAATTTGTTACTTGTAGGGGACGAGTGGAAACCTATACTAGTACTCCGTAGTTTGCACCTCTAGCTAACATCTCCTATTGCATTATTTTCACAAGCCTATACTATAGGCCTTTGTTGACTGGACCGTAGTATCGATTAAGGATGGACTGGAAAGTCACATGGAAGCGAAAAGAACAAAATTAGAGAATTGGGAAAATTTTGCAAAGCCCCTGGAAAAAAAATTTCGCCTAGGCCAGTTTACACGGTAGTATAGTGTGTCGGCTATAGAAACCAGTCTGAGCTGGTTTTGGTTGATCTAAGACTAATTCTCTCAACAAAATTTCCCAACGTTGTAGGTGGCTTTGCCGATTCTAGGGCACCCTTGTTGTGTATCTCCTCGACAAGTCTTCCCGAGAGGTATTCTTGAATTTTACGAAGTAGTGTTAAATCACCCTCGTTGACTGCAGCTTAGACCCAACTCCGCTACGTATCTAGGCCGTGTGTGGTCTTGATCTATATCTCCCACCTGTGTGGTGACCAATCAGCATCAATGGACCTATTTTGTACAACTTATAGTTAGAGCATGTTTAATAATACAGCTCACTTGCTGGCTGTAAGGTTTCTTGTAGCCTTCTTCCAGCCCACCCATACAATAGTTAGTTATTCACTATTAATACATGGCCCACTTATCTCTCTACAAGGTTTCTTGGTTCCTGTGCCTAAGCTGACTGTAAGCAGTCTGCTTCTCTTCTCTCTCCTCTCTTCTCTCCTCCAGCTCAGCATTTAGCCAGCTTACAGCCCACTATAATACTTGCTCTTACTTAAAGTCAAAATAAACTGAAATTAGTAGATAAATGTTGTGCATTTTTTGCAACTTCTTTTGGCTATGCTTCTCTCCATCACTCCCAGATGTTCTAAAACAGAAAAGCTAGGTGAGACCCGTACGTTTACTCTGTTTGTGTAGGTTCTGAAGGAAGGTTATCCCCATCGGTCATCACTCTACCAGCACAGGGTTACCTCTCTACCCATCAACCACTAAAATTAAAGTTTGGTGTCAGGACTAGTAAACACAAACATTAACCCACACCTTTGATATTACCAATAGCATAGGGACACTACTACAGAATGAGACATTGGTCGATGTCTAAAATGGCCAAAAACCTCGGCCTTTTTGCGGCCCGGGATTAAAGACTCCTTTAGCACCGGTTTGTAACACGAACCGGTGCTAAAGGGTTCTGCCCAACGGCTACTGACATGTGCTGTCGGGGCAGAGACCCTTTAGCACCGGTTTGTAACACGAACCGGTGCTAAAGGGGTCCCTTTAGCACCGGCCAGAGCTACGGGCCGAGGCAAACCCTTTAGCACCGGTTTTTGCCCTGAACCGGTGCTAAAGGTCCGGTTTATAGGCCGGCTCCCTCCTCCCCTCTGCCCATTTGAAACCGAGAGCACCATTGTTGTTCTTGGAGCTTCTTCATGCTTATTCTTCATTTGTTCTTCATCTCCAACGCCCATCGTTGATCTTCTTCGACTCCGTCATCGTCTCTTCGTGCTTGGATGTGACTAACTTCAGCCTTTCTTGTCTTTTTCATATTGTTTTTGGCTTGTGATGTTCCCATCATTTTTTAGCTCAAATCCACTTTGTTATTTTGAATCATTCACATGAATTAGTATCCATATATATATATATATATCATATTTCATGGTTGACCTAGTTTTAATGTATTTTGCAAGAATGAATTATAGTATATTTTTATGATCATAGAAAGTAGGATAGTTCAAATTAATTGGTTTGTTAATATCACTTGATTTATTTTTATTACTACATATAATGTCCATTGTATCATACATGTTTACTAGTAAATGTGGAATTTATAATTGTTTTAAAATTGAGTATGGATAGTAGATGGCAACCGTGACCGGGTCTTCCGTCTCTCAACGGGTTCAAAAGCGATACCGTCCGGAACTCCCTCTCATTACTTGTGGCAAGTGTGGGCAGAAGATTTTGATGGAGTACAAAGTGTCGAAAGAGGGAGTAAACAAGGGTCGTATATTCTACAAGTGTCCAGATCGTAATGTGAGTTATTTCCAGACATTTGCTTATATATGTGCATATTTTTTTAAATAATATTAATTAAACTTTTGATTCTCTCTTTTAATTTCAGTGGGACGGTACCAGCGGATGTACAGGTTGGTACTGGGAGGAAGAATACATTGAACACATTAAGAAATCTTTTGCACAGGTGGTTGAGGCTGAAGGTGGTGAGGCAGTGAGCCGACGAAAGGAGTTCAATGATGTTGATCAAGCGAATGATCTATCTATTATAGTTGGGATCGGACGCGAACTAATTATGTTGCTTAAGTGCATTTTAGTTTTGTTTTTTTAATACTAGTTGCGATTGTATTTGTTGTAGCCAAGCTTTCCTAAATTAATCAACTATGTATCTTAGACATGTTGTGCAATAAGATGAGAAACTATATGTGTGCATGGTTTTCATAATATATATGTTATCTTTAATGCAGATGGTAACACGTAATTGGATGTATAATGCCGATCGGCGCTCCGAAGAGTTCATTAATGGCGTGCACTATTTCTTAAGTGTGGCCGAGTCAAATAAGAGGGACGGTTTCATGTGCTGTCCATGTGCCGTGTGCAAGAATTTGACGGAATATTCTAACTCAAGAACTCTTCATTCACACTTATTAAAGTCTGGTTTCGTACCAAACTATATTTGTTGGACCAAACATGGAGAAAGCGGGATTATAATGGATGAAGGTGAAGAAGAAGAAGAAGAAGAAGAAGAAGAAGAATTGGACCATGCCAATATTATTGCTCAGTACGGTGGCTTCAATGATGTTGCAATGGGGGGAGATAATGAAGAAGAGGTGGCGGCAGAAGATGATCGGGGCGATGATGCTTTTGGTGATGCCATCCGTGATGCACAAAGAGAATGTGAAAGTGATAAAGAGAAAGCCAAGTTCGAGCGCATGCTAGAGGACCACAGGAAATCGCTATATCCCACCGCTGAAGAGGGGCAAAAAAAGCTGGGTACCACACTAGAATTGCTGCAATGGAAGGCAAAGAATGGTACATCTGACAAGGTATTTGGACAGTTATTGAAGATCATAAAAAAGATGCTTCCGAAAGGCAACGAATTGCCCACCACTACGTATGAAGCAAAACAGGTTGTCTGCCCTTTGGGATTAGAAATCCAGAAGATACACGCATGTCCTAATGACTGCATCCTCTACCGTGGGGAGGAATACGAGAATTTGGATGCATGTCCAGTATGTAAGGCATCACGGTATAAGATTAGACGAGATGATCCTGGCGATGTTGAGGGTGAAGAACGTCATAGGAAGAAAATTCCAGCCAAGGTTATGTGGTATGCTCCTATAATACCACGATTAAAACGTCTGTTCAGAAATAAAGACAATGCAAAGTTGTTGCGGTGGCATAAAGAAGACCGTAAGATAGACAATATGCTGAGACACCCTGCCGATGGATCCCAGTGGAGAGCGATAGACAGAGAATTCTCAGATTTTGCAAATGATGCTAGAAACTTGCGGTTCGCCTTAAGTACAGATGGTATGAATCCTTTCGGTGAGCAGAGCAGTAGTCACAGCACTTGGCCAGTTACTCTATGTATCTACAACCTTCCTCCATGGCTATGCATGAAGCGGAAGTTTATTATGATGCCGGTGCTTATCCAAGGACCGAAGCAACCTGGCAATGACATAGATGTCTACCTTAGGCCATTAGTTGAGGAACTTCAACTTTTATGGAGCAAACCAGGATGAGTACAAACAAGAGCACTTTGACCTACGAGCATTGCTGTTTGTAACAATCAATGATTGGCCAGCTCTGAGTAATCTTTCAGGCCAGTCAAACAAGGGATATAATGCATGCACACATTGTTATGAAGACCTTGACTGTGTATTTTTGAAAAAATGTCGAAAGGTCGTGTACCTTGGCCACCGTCGGTTTCTTCCTGTGAACCACCCAGTACGAAAGAAAGGCAAGCATTTTAAAGGCAAGGCAGACCACCGGACCAAACCTCTCAATCGAACCGGGGATGATGTACTCGAAATGGTCAAGGATATAAAAGTGGTATTTGGAAAGGGACGAGGCAGCGAACCTATTCCCAAGGATGCTAAGGGACACATACCCATGTGGAAGAAGAAATCCATATTTTGGGAGCTACCTTACTGGAATGTCCTAGAGGTCCGCAACGCGATCGACGTGATGCACCTGACAAAGAATCTTTGTGTGAACTTGCTCGGATTCATGGGTGTCTACGGGAAGTCTAAGGATTCACTTGAAGCACGACAAGACTTGCAGCGCATGAAAGAATGAGACAACCTGCATCCAGAAAAGACAGATGATGGACGTCATTACTTAAGCCCTGCTAGCTACACTCTGAGCAAAGAAGAGAAGGAAAGCATGTTTGAATGTCTTAGCAGCATCAAGGTCCCATCTGGATTCTCCTCCAATATCAAGGGAATAATTAATGTGCCAGAGAAGAAATTCCTGAACTTGAAGTCCCATGACTGTCACGTTCTAATGACGCAATTGCTGCCGGTCGTTTTAAGAGGAATTCTACCTCCACACGTACGTCTAGCCACCGTAAAGCTATGTGCATTCCTCAATGCAATTTCTCAGAAGGCAATCAATCCAGAGCAACTAGCTACTCTGCAGAATGATGTCGTTCAATGTCTTGTCAGCTTTGAGTTGGTGTTCCCTCCATCCTTCTTCGATATCATGACACACCTCCTAGTTCATCTGGTCAAAGAGATTCGTATTCTCGGTCCTGTGTTCCTACACAACATGTTCCCCTTCGAGAGATTCATGGGTGTCCTAAAGAAATATGTCCATAGTCGTTCCCGGCCAGAAGGAAGCATTGCCAAGGGCTACGGAACAGAGGAGGTCATAGAGTTCTGTGTTGACTTTATTCCAGACCTTGACCCAATTGGCATTCCTAAATCTCGACACGAGGGCAGACTCAGCGGAAAGGGAACACTTGGGAAGAAAACATATATTGGTACGGGAAACGATTACTTCAATAAAGCACACTACACAGTTCTCCAGAACTCCTCATTGGTGGAACCATATGTTGAGGTACACAAAGATTTCCTACGGTCCCAGTGGCCCGGGAAGAATGAAGCTTGGATAATGCGTCAGCACATGGAAACTTTTGGCGATTGTTTGCGCAAAAAATGTCAAGGTGATGAAAACATTGATGAGCAGCTTTATTTGTTGGCCAGGCAACCATCATGGCATGTCCTCACATACAAAGGGTACGAGATAAATGGTAACACATTTTACACAGCTGGCCAAGATAAAAGGAGCACCAACCAAAATAGTGGTGTACGCGTGGATGCCACAGATCCAAATGGAAACAGACAAACATATTATGGACGCATAGAAGACATATGGGAACTAGTCTATGCAGCTAATTTTAAAGTTCCTTTGTTCCGGTGCCAATGGGTGAAGATGACCGGAGGTGGGGTAACAGTCGACAAGGAGTATGGGATGACAACCGTGGACCTTAACAATAGTGGGTTCAAAGACGAACCATTCGTCCTTGCTGCAGACGTGAGTCAGGTGTTCTATGTCAAAGATATGTTTACGAAACCAAAGAGAGGAAAAAATGATGACCACCAATCATCAATGAGCCAAAGCGCCACATTGTCCTTTCTGGGAAAAGAAACATTGTCGGAATTGAGGACAAGTCAGACATGTCAGGCGATTACGAAAGGGATGGTCGAATTCCGCCCTTCATAGTCAACAAAGACCCAAGCATTCTGTTAAACAATGAGGATACTCCATGGTTACGGCAGGATCATAACCAAGGGTCATACGTCAAGAAGAAGTTCACTGTTGTGTCGGCTTGACTTTGTATGAAACTATATTTGAGAATTGTGAATTTTGATGTGTGTAACAAACTTGGTCAAATAACAAACTAAATTACTTCAAATGAAAATATTTTGAATACCAAGTTGTTAGATATCTTCAAGATCTAAACTTTTTATATACACAACTTTTCCATTTGAGAAAGTCTAAGTTAACAATACCCACCAATTCTTGAATCTCACACAAACTATATGAAACTATATGTGTCAATTGTGGATTTTCAACTACACCTTCCCAAAACTTTGTCAAATGCAAAAATGGTCTATATATAAAATGTAGATTTTGATGAGTGGAACAATATTTGAATTCATAACTTTTCCATTCGAGACCATCTAAGGTTCCGAAACCGCTGCGTGGCTATGAGTTCTATGAAAATTCAAAATTCAGTGGTTCAAACTTTTCCAAATGAAAAGTTGACCACTAGACAACATGTAGAACTTGATGAGTGTAGCAAACTTTGTATTCATGACTTTTCCATTTGGGACAATCTAGGGTTCGGTCAAAGGGTGTGTTCATCAAGATATATATTTTTATATGATTTTTTATTTGATGAAAATTATACCCAACTAGCATTCCTAGTAATAAATAACAAAAATAAAAAGTTTTACGTCAATATGATGTGAAAATAAATTTCCAGTTCATTGGATATAGTTTTTGTAAATTTATTGGAATAATATATTTTTGCATTAACAAAATACTAAACATTTCTTACAAAATCATTGCAAATTTTAAAAATACAATAAGATATTTAAGTTTAAAAATTTTCATGTGTACATTAAAACAAATTACAATATATGTCACTGTTTAAAAAACATTATGCAAAATATTTAATTTACTATACAATTTATAATATAAACTGTATATATATAAAACAATTGAAAAACCCTAAACTAAAAAAATGGGCCTTTAGCACCGGCCCATAGTGGGAACCGGTGCTAAAAGGTCCTGAAAATTTCAGGAGCCCGCCCTAGCGCGCGCTGGACCCTTTAGCACCGGTCCGTGGCTGGAACAGGTGCTAAAGTTTCCCTTTAGCACCGGCTGGTAACACGCGCCGGTGTTAAAGGGTCACCCTTTAACACCGGCTCGTGTTACCAGCCGGTGTTAAAGACCCTTTAGCACCGGTTCTAGCCACGGACCGGTGCTAAAGGGTCCGCCCCTATATAAGCCGCCGGCGCCCTGGATCTGAGCAGTTCCCTTCGTCTTCGTCTTCGTCGAGCAGAGATCTCCGCGCCGCCGTCGTCCCAGCGCCGCCCGTTCGTCTCCCCAGCGCCGCCGTTCGTCTCCAGCGCCGCCGCCGCCATCTCCAGCGCCGCCCGTTTGTCTCCCCAGCGCCGCCGTTCATCTCCAGCGCCGCTGCAGCGGCTCTCCACACCAAATCTACGTATATTTCTTCATGTATCGATCGCTTGTGTGTATATATATATATATGTATGTGTATGTATGTATATATATACTATTATTCTTGTATCATTTTGTTCTTGTATCATTATTTTATATTATTATTTTGTATCATTATGTATATATACTATTATTTTATATGCACTTAATTATGTACTATTATTTTGTACATTATATATGCACTTATATTTCATACCGAACAGTTTATATACTATTATTTTGTATTATTATGTATATATATGCACTTATATTATTCTTGTATCATTTTGTAGTAGTATTAATTTTTTAGTACATTATTCTATGTGCAAGTGTATTACTTGGCTTAAAACATATACTATTAGTTTATACTATTATTTTAGTATTATTTTTTAGTATTATATTTTAGTATATTATTCTAGTATATTACTTGGCTTAAAAGACTTTTTAGTATGTTATTCTAGTATATTATGAATTGTAGTGTTTTGAATTGTTATGAAATATATTTTGTGCTAGTGTTTTGAATTGTTATGAAATATATTGTGTGCTAGTATATTATTCTAGTGTTATTGTCCGTATTATTTTTTTAGTATTACTTTTTAGTTTGGAGCACTCTAGCACTTATATTATTCTAGTGTATTTCTTATTATGTATATATATGCACTTATATTATTCTTGTATCAATTTGTAGTAGTATTAATTTTTTAGTACATTATTCTATGTGCAAGTGTATTACTTGGCTTAAAACATATACTATTAGTTTATATTATTATTATAGTATTATTTTTTAGTATTATATTTTAGTATATTATTCTAGTATATATATTACTTGGCTTAAAAGACTTTTTAGTATGTTATTCTAGTATATTATGAATTGTAGTGTTTTGAATTGTAGTGTATTATGAATTGTAGTGTATTTCTTATTAATGTATTACTTGGCTTAAAAGATCCTAGTATTATTTTTAGAGCACTCCAACACTTTTATTTGTAGTAGTATTAGTGTATTTCTTATCTTATATAGAATATATATATATGTATGGTTGCAGACATAGAAATGGCTGACCGTCCTCATGATGATCCTGATTATATGGAAGCTGCCATTCAAAATATGATCGACGACGGTAGTCAGTACTTTGTTGATTACCACGACATCATGCAAGGCAATCCTACTGAGCAACAAGAGGGCAATGCCCCTGAGCAACAAGAGGGCAATGCCCCTGAGCAACAACTTGTCGTGCAACAAGAAGAAAATATTGGCGAGGTATGTAAATGTAAACATATATAAATAATGCATCTCTTACATTAGGTTTTAGACTTATTACTTGGTTATTAATTTAGTATTTTTGTTTCTATATGTACGTGTAGCCTTCTGGATCGACCTCTACGGGGAGAAGCGTACCTCCACGAGGGCCAAAGAAACCGTTGGAGGGCCGCTATGTAATCTCTGAGTTTGAGATAGCTACAGGCAGACCACTTGGTGAGCATGCAAATAAATATGTTAGTCACTGTGGATATCTTGTGAGAGATCAAATACCGATCAGTGCTCGTGAATGGAGAGAGAAGCGAGGTGCTCCTGAGATCAGTTTTGTCTCTGATCGTGACAAGGAGTTAGTTTGGAAAGCCGTCACAGACGTTTTCACCTTCGACACCAACGATGAAGAGTTGAAGGTGCGAATTTATGACTGGACTATGAAGAAGATGGCAGTGCTCTTCCAGAATTGGAAGAAGACTTTGTACAATAAATATGTCAAGAAAAACGAGACTCTAGATTTCAACCTCAAGCAATATGTAAAGCTGAGGGCCTTCTGGGATAACTTTGTGCTGTACAAAACATCAGAAGAGGGCGAGGAACGAGCCAATAGAAACAAAGAGAATGCCAGCAAAAAGGCATACCACCATCATATGGGATCAGGTGGTTATAAGAGTGCTGTTCCCAAGTGGGACCGAATGGAACAGGAGATGCTTGCTAGGGGGGTCACACCCGAGACAATAGCAAAGAATTGGAGCGAGCGCTCCAAGCATTGGTTCTACGGTCATGGGGGAAGCGTGGACCCAGACACCGGGGCGCTAGTTTGGGGCCAAGAAATCTCTAGAGCAGCAGAGAGACTAGTCCGTGCACGAGAGGCGGTTCAGTCTGGTGAGTTCAGGCCTAACAGGGAGAAGGATGAACTCACCTATGCGCTTGAAAATCCTGAGCACGGTGGGCGTACGAGAGGCTATGGGGCAGTTCCGTGGCTGCAATCATTCCAAGCCAACCAAGATACCTACAGAAGCCGCCAGAGAAAGAAGGATGAGGAGGCAGAGCGGATCCGCCGCCTAGAAGCTTTTGTTCTGCAGTCACAAGAGCGCGAGAAAGCTCGTGAAGAATGGATGCAGGCAGAGATTCAAAGGCAAGTGCAAGCAGCACTTAGTCAAATGACGAAAGGGCAAGGTACATCACAGCCTGAGGTCAATGTTAGCCCCCCAGGCCAGTTGAAAAGCAGCTGCGCATCCACGGAAGTACCAACCATTCAGGATGACACGAAGCTACACTTCCCCGTGGATGATGTCACAGAGGCTTTTACTACCTGTGAGCTGCATGTACCAGATGGGAATGCCACCAAAAAGGTGGCTATCGCTGTTGTCAACCCTATCGACCGAACGAGAACTCCAAGAATCCATAATCGACCAGTACCTGGTGGATATGCTAGCGTCTCGGTTGATAGGGTTGAGAAAGGTTGTGGCAATGTGCCACTAGACATAGAAGGGGGAGACGGAGAGAAGACCTTAGGTGAAGCTGAGAAGACATTTATTTGTTGGCGCAAGCGCTTCATAATTATTCCTCAGCATAGGTTTGTGTGTGATTTTACTTCTTATATTATATATTATGTATTGAAATTAAAAAAAGTTTACTCACAAAACTTGTAATTGTTTTCTTTGCAGGGACTCCTCCAACCTAAGTCCAGTTCTCTCCCCAGCGCATCATAGTGCTGCGGGCGGTGACAATGCTGGATCTCCTCCAACACCTGCGGCGGCCACACCGACCCCGCCACCGCCTCCACCACGGTCTCCACCACCTCCACCGAGGTCTCCAACTCCTCCACCGCGTTCTCCAATGCCTCCACCGCGTTCTCCAACGCCAAAAAGATCGGCCCCGCCACCTCCACTGCCTGCACCGCCCTCTCCATAGAGTGCACGGTCGGTCCCCTCGCCTCCAAAGCGAGGTAGTAAGAAGCGGTCCGCCCAAGAAGGACCGAAGTCATCGGTCCCACCTCCAAAGAAGGCTGCCTCAGCAAAGAGAGCTAAGACGTCAGAAAAATTACCTTACGAAAAGAGTGAAGAGGAGGTAATTGCTACATCCAAAGCTGAGGTCCAACAATTTTTTGATAAAATAAAGGAGGATAGAAAAAAACGGCTTAACCCAGAAAAGCCGTACTTTTATGTGAAGCCAACTGAGGCAGAAGGTGGCGGACCATCAAAAGAAGCAACGCGAAGCTCAGAAAAAGTCAGCACTTTCGGACTATGAGCGGTCTCTGGTCAAGTCTTCAAAGCCTACTAAGAAGAGAGTAGGAAAGGGGGTCCCACAGCTCGGAGAAGTATCAAAACCGGTGCCCCCTTTGATTGTGCCAAATCAATACGGTTCAAATGAAGACTTGATGCCAAAGAAATCCTTAGCGTTGTCTGAGCTAGACTCGCTTGAGCGTTACTTTGGACAGAGCGGTTTAAATATGGAAGAAATTGCCGCCATTCTTGGATGCCAAACATTTGAAAAAGCCGAGGTAGTTGATCAATGGAGGGCAAGATATGAACCAGGCAGGAGTTTATTCGATCCTAAGCATTTACACGAGCTTGGCACACAAATGTTTGCAATAAACAAATGGTGCATTGAGGCGTCTAAAAGAGGAGATAATTGGATTTCTGTTCGTATTAGACAACATCACTACTTCCGTGGAGATGACCTCATATACGTGCAGTTCGAAGAATTGCACCAATTATGCCACCTCGACGCTCTTGACAAATCTCTTGTCAGCTGCTTTTGTCTGTAAGTATTTTTTTCTTTTTATTATACTTCTTGAAAGGATCAAGATGCCCAAGAGGGGGGTGAATTGGGCTTCTCTAAAAATTTAAGCAACCTATAAGCTCCAATTCAACCCCTTGTGCCTAGTGTGACTTAGAGAGCTACCGGATAAAAAGTTTTGCAACCTAGTTCCAATCCTATTCTAGCATGGCAATTCTAAGAATGTAAAAACACAAAGTAAATGCTAGAAAGTAAAGGAGTAGTGGAAGAAAGTGCTCGGAGATGTTTTGCCGAGGTATCGGAGAGTCGCCACTCTCCACTAGTCCTCGTTGGAGCACCCGCGCAAGGGTCTTGCTCCCCCTTGGTCCGCGCAAGGACCAAGTGCTCTCTATGGGCTGATTCTTCGACACTCCTTCGCGGTGAATCGCCCAAAACCGCTTACAAGCTTGACACGAGCCACCCACAAGAACTTCGGGTGGTCTTCGTGCCTCCAATCACCACGAACCGTCTAGGTGATGGCGATCACCAAGAGTAACAAGCAAAGAACTCTCACTTGACCCAAACAAGGCACTAGAGAGTGGTGGATGCACACTTGACTCTTGGAACTCACTAGAGGAGGATTCTCTCAAGAATTCACTCAAAACTCAATCCTCTCTAGGCTCTTTGCAACTCTCTTGCTCCACAACAAGTTTCTCTGATGTTCAAAAGGGCAAGAGAAGTCTCATGGACGAGGTGGAGAAGTATAAATACTATCCACCAAGTCCAAAGGTCGGCCAACCGTTTTCCACTGAAAACGGGGTCACCGGACGCACATTATGTTGCACCGGACGCACTGCACCGAGCGTCCGGTGTGACATAACGGCTACCTGCTCCTCTTTCTGACAGGTCACCGGACGCTAACTCGCAGCGTCCGGTGCACCGTCCGGTGCTCGGGGAAACTTTACATGTTCCCTGCGCATGGGACCGGACGATACCCGGCGCGTCCGGTGCTGAGGGGAACTTTGCAAGCTCCCTGGGTAAGGGACCGGACGCTGCCCGGTGCGTCCGGTGCTAGCGTCCGGTGCCTAACCCTAAGCACGGCACTGTTCTAACGGCTAAGGACCTCACCGGACGCACTCACGGAGCGTCCGGTGCAGCGTCCGGTGCCCCTTTGGGCACCCAAACTTCGTCGAACCGCGATCGCTCCAACACGAAGTTTGTTCCTCTCGATCTAAGGACTATCTCTGAGCTGCCTAGTGCTAGGTTTACCAAGTGTGCACCACACCTAAACCTAAAGCCTTGCCTAAGTCAAGCTACTAGATCAAAGCCCTTCTTAATAGTACGGTCAAAGGAAAACAAAGTCCTAAACTACTCTAAGTGCCCTTCTTCACCATATGGCACTTAGACCTAGTCTAGTCTTGACGATGTCCATCCATCCTTTGAAAACCGAAACGATTTCCACTATTAAGTAGGCATGTACGTCCCTGTCCATCGAATACCTATATACCCTGACCTTACCTATGAATTTGCCTCTGCAAAACACACGTTAGTCATAGTAATCAATAATGTCATTAATCACCGAAATCACTAGGGGCCTAGATGCTCTTTCAATCTCCCCCTTTTTGGTGATTGATGACAACCTCGAGTATGAAAAGAGTTGAGGTTCTCAAAGTGACTTGATTTCAATAAGCATATTACAATAAGAATAAAAGGATTAGTAAGTTTATATCAACCAAGTCCAATACCCTGCATCCAAATATGTGAGTGGTATACGACAGGATATAAACACTAGGCTCATAAGTACATCGGAGTAGAAACGCGGAAGCAAAAGGTAATATGAGCCAAAACACATGACATTAAGATATCCCATAAAGTACAAATCATGTCTCACAACCATAGTATCTCACACAAGTGCAATGCAAAAAGGTAAACATGATGCATGATAAAAAGCACACATAAAGAGTATCTCAAAATAATAAACTCCCTCTCTAGCTCCCCCTAACTCCCTAACTCTCTCATACGCACTCTCTCTCCCCCTTTGGCATCAAGCGCCAAAAACCTAAGAAGACGGTGGAGGAGGCGGAGCAGTAGAGTCCCTCGGCGCGGCCACGAAGCGAGCTGCATCATCTAAAGTGTCGGCCGTCGAGGCAAAGGAAGTGGAGTGACCCTCTGAGACTGCAGGTGCAGGAGAAGCGGTCCGGGTCTCCTCTGGCGCTGTCACAGGCTGTGCTGGCTACTCAAGTCCGGCTGACGAAGCTGGCACGGACTCGGTCGCTGTAGCTGTCGTCTCTGGTGTTGACGGTCCTTAAGTATCAAATTTAATTATCAAATAAATAAAGAAAAGGATCCAAATGAAATAAAGATCTAGACTTAGGGTTTTATCTGACAGAATTCCACGAGTTTTGGTGTTTGTCTATTTCTGCAGGGGGTTATCAGGAAGTATGGAAGAAAGGCCCACATGTAAGGATTACGTAAAGATATTAACGTGCTGTGCAATTATCTTACATCTAGAAGACTCCAGAAGCCACGAGACCGAAGCGGAGGCGAATCGGGGCTAGAGACAGGGCGCCCGCCCTGTCCAACTGGGCGCCCGCCCTGCCCCTAAGTCCAATCAGGACTCTGCTTTGCGGGAAGTCTCCACCGACCTAAAGGATGAATCTAAACCATACAATCTATGTCGGTTTGATCCAAGGGCCCATATTCACTTGAAGGGACTATAAAACCAGACCCCCTGGCCCCTGGAGGAGAGAGCCTCTCAACCCTAATTCATTGTTCCATCAAGGGAGAAGAAGCCTCTGATCAAGATTAGAGCCACCACATCAATTAGATATCTAGATTAGCATAGCTACATAGGATTAGAACTAGAAGGAGTCAATCTTCGATTGGTTTCCGGATCTGTCAGGAGGATTCTTGGTAATTCTCTAATTGTGCTTCTAATTGCTTTCTAATTATCTTTGTTCTTCAATATTATGAATATGACTTTGTTCTACTTCAATATATTGCTTATGACTTTGCTCTATTTGCTTATATTCAAGATTATATTGTTCTTAGTTTATCATAGTTATGTACTTGGCTTAGTTAGATACGATCTATATACATGCTTAGGATCGTATAGCGTTTATCCATCGGATCCATGGGTAAATGATAGATATTGTGTAGGCGTGGTGCTTATACCGTATTTATCTGCGATTGTACCCAATATGCCAGATCGTGGGGTAGTTCGTGATAGTGACAGCTTCATTGATTCTTATATAGTCCCCCTCTCGTGTATTGGGCTGGCAGAGCAACATTATTACAGGGGAGTGATTGCTATGTTTCTCATATTCCTTGCTAATATCACTATGCATGGGCGTAGTCTTGTCTCGCAATGATTGCTAAGTATGCTTGCACTAACTATGATATGCTAGACTATATAGTTAAGAATAACTTAGGGAATATTCTTGTAGTTCGTTCTAATACCATGCTAATGACTTTCTAGAGTATCTAATTGAGGTGCTTATCATATTTATTATGTGGCTAGATCAGATTAGTTATCCTTGTCACTATTATCATTTCATATATCTTTTATGTGACACTTATCCCTGTATGAAGAGTTAGATATAATGTTCTCAATTATACATGCAATGATAGATGCTCAATCTCATATTCTATTCTGTAATCAATAGTGATGATTGATTAATCCCTTCCCAGTGGTAAAAATATAAATAACGATACCTGGAATACTTCCCGGTTAAAATGCTACATCGGTATTAATATGTGCGCTTGCAGATCCCATTCATTATTTATTTAGAAGAGCAATTGCATATTTCAATACCGCGTCTCTCATGTCATGCTGGGGATGACAACTTGGCTCAAGTGGTGTGAGGGATAGGTTTGGCATTTTTGGCACCGTTGCTAGATTTAGAACTTAGTCTACTTTTGGTAATGATGTTAAGAATACCCAACAAGCATTTTTGGCGCCGTTGCCGGGGAAGGTTGATTACCAATCAGGAATGGAATAAAAGATTTTGAGTTATCATTCACATCACTAATATGATTGAGCTTATCTATTCTCTCATACAGTTTTACCTTGATATTTTTCTATTTTATCTTATGCAGGGGAATGTATGAATAGAAGACATCTTCCAGGAAATTTTGTTGACAATCCTGAAGCATTATTCAAGAAGACGAGGGCCAAGCTAAAGAAATCATCAACACTTCACGAAGAAGCTTCATCCAATCAAGAAGATCACCGGAACTTGTCTTCAGAGTTCGAAGCCATGGCGAACAAATCGATCCGCGAGTTCTCAGCTCCCACTACGGACAACATCTGCACTGGACTTGCTGCAGAGATTGATGGCAACTTTGAGCTCAAGCCTGGACTTATCAACATGGTGCAATCCAACCAGTTCTGTGGGAAGGCACACGAAGATGCTAGTGCTCATTTACAACACTTCCTGGAGATTTGCAACACATTCACCATAGCAGGAGTTTCCAAAGACGCTATACTACTTCGCCTCTTCCCATTCTCACTGTTAGGAAGAGCGAAGCAGTGGTTCTACGCTACAAAGGAGAAGAATACTACGTGGGCACTCTGCTCAACAAACTTCCTGGCAAAGTTCTTTCCCATGGGCAAGACCAATGCTCTCTGTGGGAAGATTACAAGTTTTCAGCAACAAAATGATGAATCTGTTCCAGAAGCATGGGAGCGCTTTCAAGACTACATCCTAGAATGTCCCCATCATGGAATGGAGAGTTGGCTATTGATGCAGACGTTTTATCATGGGCTCAGCAACAGTGCCCGAGAGACCATGGATGCTGCAGCTGGAGGAGCATTCTTATCACTTACTATACCACAAGCCACAGCTCTTGTGGAGAAGATGGCGTCCAATCAAAGCTGGAATGAAGAGAGGACCCAGACACGCAAGAGAGGTGGAGGTATGCATCAGCTGAAGGAGGTAGACATGCTGTCTGCAAAGCTAGACCTGCTCATGAAGAAGCTCGATGATAGAGCTGGAGACAAGAAAGAAGTTATGCACATCTACGATTCTCACATGACTTGTGAGGAGTGTGGAGACACTGGACACTCAGGCAACCACTGCCCTGAGATGCTTGAGGATGTGAACTACATCAACAACAACTACTACTACAACCGTCCTCAACAAAATCAAGGTTGGAATCAACAGAGGCCTAACTACTCAGGTAATTATCAAGGTAACAATTCTTACAACAATAATAATAATTTTCCACCTTTGAGAGAGTTAGTGTCTAATCAAGGAAAGCTAATGGATAACCTATCTAAGAAATTGGCATCTAATGATAAAATGCTAGAAAATATAAATAATAGAATGGATAATTTTTCTACTGCCATCAAGAATCAAATTAGCTTTAATAAAATGATTGAATCTCAGTTAAATCAAATAGCTGCTGCTGTTCCTACTACTAACCCCGGTATACCATCACAACCGGAAGGATTAGAATCTGCAAATCTTGTAGACATGTTTGATGCAGGTAATTGGAGTAACCTCGTCAATGAATTTTCTACTGACCGTCTGCCGGTCAAGAGAGGCGATCCAGGACGCCCCGTCATCCCGATCTCCATCGGCATGGTGGACTTCCCAGAAGCACTCTGCGACTTTGGCTCCAGTGTCAACATTAAACCCAGGGTACTCTATGAGAAATTCTTTACATATCCTTTATTAGAGACAACCATGTGTTTGCAGTTTGCAGATCAGACGATAACTTTTCCAAAAGGAATAGTGAGGAACCTTTGTGTCCGAGTGGGTACCTTGTATGCACCAGCAGACTTCGTAGTGGTAGAGACCGAAAATGATGAGAGAGCACCTATCATCCTAGGGAGGCCATTTTTGAACACCACGGGAGCTATCATCTACGCCAGTGCTGCTAAGATCAGTTTCTACGTCAAAGGGAAGAAGGAAACATTTTTCTTCAAAAACAAGACTACACAAATTCCAAATCAATCCAGACGTCAATCAAGGAAGAGGACCAACAGGAGGAACAGGAACAAGCAAGTGTGGACCGAGTCAGCTCAGATGGTCACTGTAGTCCATGGAGGCCAAGATCACCAACTGAAGTCACCGTTTTTGACCAAGAAGGACGACCCAGGAATGCCAAGCATCTACTGCTCCATAAATGGATACAACTTCTACAAGACGATTTGCGACACCGGATCAGGCGTCAACATAATGGCCGCAGTCACCTATCGGCTCTTGTTCGGGACCATGCCACTAAGACCAACATACATTCAGCTCCAGATGGTAGATCAGACATTTCGAGAAGTTCAAGGAATAGTATCTGATGTCCCAGTCAAAATAGACGATCATTTTGTCTACACAGACTTTCAAGTTGTTGACATGGGAGAAGACGAGTATGATCCACCCATCATCCTTGGAAGACCGTTCCTCAGCACCGTTAAAGCCATTATCTACATTGGAACCGGAGAAGTCTATATGCACTTCCCCTCAGAGAAGGTACGCTGTTATTTTACTGACCCTAACTATATCATTGAAGAATCTAAGCAGGTAAGAAAACGACGCAACCGCAACCAGAGGAGGCAGATCATTAAGGACGGATGGGCAGACTATGAAGGAGAAGTTGTAAGGTCAGAAGACGTAGAGTTTAAACAGAATTATCCAGAGGAGATTGAAGCACCGAGTCAGGTGTGGAAAATGAAGATAACTATACAAGAAGAGGAGGCGCTGCCGGAAGTACCGACTACGCCACCCAACGAACCTCAGGATGATTAAGAAATTGGAGAGTCCCGTTCGGAGGACTTAAAAACACCGAACGCCTTGCCAAGAGGTAAACTTGGTAGTTACCCTTTCCCTTTCAGTTATTTTAAATAGTTTACTTAGTTAAACATGCTCATACTGTCTTAAAGAGAAAATAAAAATGTGAAAAATAGTAAGCCCCATGTGAATAGACGAGTGGCATAAAACCCATACGTACATTCACTGTGGTGGCATAAAAATAAAATAAATATTTTTTCTGCTTTATAAAATAAAAATATAAAAACAGGGAGTAATAATTATTAAGGAGTCTCAAGATGATAAAGGCTAGATATTTATGCTAACACTTAATCAGTTCCACAAGCTTTGTTGTCTATTTGAGCTCCACAGAATTTAAGAATCAAGAAGACTAGCAGACGGAGGACATTCTAATCGCTGTCAGAATGCTGCTTTCAAATACACCTCTGCCACCTGCTAGCTACATCAAGAGAAATTACGTCAAAATTCAGCTTGGGGGAGAGCACCCCCATTTATCTCGATAAGTATTTCTATCTATCTATCTATCTTTATATTTATATTATTTTAGAATATTAATACACATAAACTATGGGAAAACCAAATAAAGATTTTATGCTTATATATATATATATATTACTTAGTGTGTTTAATTAATAAATAAAGTGGCTATGCTAATCTGTATCTAATAAAACTTAAGCATGGATATGATGAATAGTTGCTCTGCCTAATTTGCACATTTTAAGTTCTCTCTCAAGTTTAGACATAACTGTTATAATTTAAAGCTTGCCCTAGACCTAAACTTGTGAGATGAAAACTTGATCTGAAGTCTAAGTTGTTAACGGATACGATATAGGAAGGTTGAGCTGCTGTTTATCTGTTCCTAGAGATGCTAGAATTCTGGAGAATTTATCTTTGAAAATCTTTAAAATGTTGCATGATGAGTTCCTGTATGATGAGAGCTTAAATTCCTACCACAGCCATATATACATGCTTGCTAGACTTTGAGCCACACATTTACTATTTACTGCTTATGAGCATTGAGTATGGTCAAGCTGTGTAGACCCTTAGGAGCTTGTCATGTGGTTAAATCAAGATTTCACTTGCACGTTCACTCATATATGCTACTTCTACTCCGGAAGTACCATCCACATACATCCACTCATTTCCATCTCCAGAACCACCTAAAAATATTCTACTCCTAATCCGGGAGAGAATAACCAAAAATATTTCTGTTTTCCCCTTGTGAAATAAATGCTCAAGTTATCTTGTTACTACCACTTGCTATATTATCTCAAGAGATGAATGCTCTAAAAAAAAGAGAGAGAGAAGAATAATACGAGGAAATAAAAAGGAGCAAGTGCTCGGAACCTCGAAAGAAAAGAAAAAGTGAGACGAGAGGTAAAAATGGACAAGTGTCCGACAGTAGAATTAGGGGTGCAAGATACCCACCTGAGAGAAAAGAAAAAGAAGAGCATCTCATTCTCCTCATAAAGTTTCAAAAGCAAGGAAGGTATGTATCCCCTCAGAAGAGCAAAGTAGAATTAGACTTTCACCACCATTGTTTTCACCATTGTTTTCACCATTGTTATCACCATCATCACCATATACCATTCATTCACCACACATGCACATCTTGATTAAACTTATTGACTTGTTACTTTGGATCCATGGTTTGACTATGCAATACATGTCTTGTAAGTATGTATATTTTATCTCCCACCTATGAGCTCCAGATATTAAAGCCTTATTAGAGTAGGATGAGAGAGAAGGCAATGTTACTATGCCTCATACCACAAATACCACATATCTTGAGAGAAGGCATATACCATCAATGCCTTGGTAAGGATCCAAAAATACCACAAAAGAGAGACCTGAGAGAATCATACAAGGAATTCTGAGTTTTATTTGAAAATCTGCAAAAACCCCAGAGCTATAGCTGATCAAGAATAAGAGACATGGCACTTGGCTAGACTGTTCTATCTTTTAACCACTCAAGACAGAAGTGACAGTTACAAGTCCCATAGTGAAGGTAAAGTAAGTAAGTTTTAAGTCTTGACAGTTTACTCTAACTCAAAGATGAGATCTTATTTAAGAGCATGTGTACCGTCAAATTTTTAAAGATATTGCAGCAACTTCTGATCCATAGCTGAGTCTATCCTTGCTCAGGGACGAGCAAGAGGTAAGCTTGGGGGAGTTTGTTGACGGTCCTTAAGTATCAAATTTAATTATCAAATAAATAAAGAAAAGGATCCAAATGAAATAAAGATCTAGACTTAGGGTTTTATCTGACAGAATTCCACGAGTTTTGGTGTTTGTCTATTTCTGCAGGGGTTATCAGGAAATATGGAAGAAAGGCCCACATGTCAGGATTACGTAAAGATATTAACGTGCTGCGCAATTATCTTACATCTAGAAGACTCCAGAAGCCACGAGACCGAAGCGGAGGCGAATCGGGGCTAGAGACAGGGCGCCCGCCCTGTCCAACTGGGCGCCCGCCCTGCCCCTAAGTCCAATCAGGACTCTGCTTTGCGGGAAGTCTCCGCCGACCTAAAGGATGAATCTAAACCATACAATCTATGTCGGTTTGATCCAAGGGCCCATATTCACTTGAAGGGACTATAAAACCAGACCCCCTGGCCCCTGGAGGAGAGAGCCTCTCAACCCTAATTCATTGTTCCATCAAGGGAGAAGAAGCCTCTGATCAAGATTAGAGCCACCACATCAATTAGATATCTAGATTAGCATAGCTACATAGGATTAGAACTAGAAGGAGTCAATCTTCGATTGGTTTCCGGATCTGTCAGGAGGATTCTTGGTAATTCTCTAATTGTGCTTCTAATTGCTTTCTAATTATCTTTGTTCTTCAATATTATGAATATGACTTTGTTCTACTTCAATATATTGCTTATGACTTTGCTCTATTTGCTTATATTCAAGATTATATTGTTCTTAGTTTATCATAGTTATGTACTTGGCTTAGTTAGATACGATCTATATACATGCTTAGGATCGTATAGCGTTTATCCATCGGATCCATGGATAAATGATAGATATTGTGTAGGCGTGGTGCTTATACCGTATTTATCTGCGATTGTACCCAATATGCCAGATCGTGGGGTAGTTCGTGATAGTGACAGCTTCATTGATTCTTATATAGTCCCCCTCTCGTGTATTGGGCTGGCAGAGCAACATTATTACAGGGGAGTGATTGCTATGTTTCTCATATTCCTTGCTAATATCACTATGCATGGGCGTAGTCTTGTCTCGCAATGATTGCTAAGTATGCTTGCACTAACTATGATATGCTAGACTATATAGTTAAGAATAACTTAGGGAATATTCTTGTAGTTCGTTCTAATACCATGCTAATGACTTTCTAGAGTATCTAATTGAGGTGCTTATCATATTTATTATGTGGCTAGATCAGATTAGTTATCCTTGTCACTATTATTATTTCATATATCTATTATGTGACATTTATCCCTGTATGAAGAGTTAGATATAATGTTCTCAATTATACATGCAATGATAGATGCTCAATCTCATATTCTATTCTGTAATCAATAGTGATGATTGATTAATCCCTTCCCAGTGGTAAAAATATAAATAATGATACCTGGAATACTTCCCGGTTAAAATGCTACATCGGTATTAATCTGTGCGCTTGCAGATCCCATTCATTATTTATTTAGAAGAGCAATTGCATATTTCAATACCGCGTCTCTCATGTCATGCTGGGGATGACAACTTGGCTTAAGTGGTGTGAGGGATAGGTTTGGCATTTTTGGCACCGTTGCTAGATTTAGAACTTAGTCTACTTTTGGTAATGATGTTAAGAATACCCAACATCTGGAATGGTGGTAGACGGTGCAAGCTGCTCGGACGACGCTACGGACGACGACAGAAGCTCTGTAGTGGTAACTGGCGCCGTAAAGACTGCAGGAGCCAGCAGAGGAGGAGGCGTAGGGTCACCAGTCAGAGCACTGTAGGTGAAGCTGAGGTGCGGATCTGTCTGCGAGTCCCACACAAGCTGCGACGCTGAAGCTGACTGAGGGGTGAAGCCTGAGCGAAGAGGGGTAAACTGCGGTACCTGCTCAAAGCCTGAAGAGATAGCACCCTGAGAGACCTGGTGCTGTGGCGTTGAAAACGGCTGACTCTGAGCTGGTAGCTGGAGCGGCTGCTGTGACGGGCTCTGAGTCTGGGGCGCAGGAGTAGGAGGCCTGACGGACGACGTGCCTGGGAGCTGAATCTGCGGTAGCTGAATCCCTGAGGCGGCCATGAGAGCGGCCATCATCGCTGTCTGCTGGGCCTGGAAAGCAAGCTGCTGCTCCTGAAAGGTGAGAAGCTGACGCTGGAGCTCATCCTGCCTGGCCTGCATGGCTGCATTGATGGCAGCCTGATCCCTGTCGCGCCTCGCCTGCTCCTCAGCTGCACGGCGCTGATCTGCCCTCATCCCCTCCAGTATAGCAAGCAGAGCGGGGTCCGAAGCACTCGAAGAACCGCCTGCCTCGTGGTCGTGAGATCTAGGAGGAAGATCAGTCACTGGCGGCTGATAGTCGTCGTCTGAACTGTCTGAGGCGAAGTCAAACTCGCCCTCTGCCTCTGCATCGGCGAACGCTCCAATAGCTATATCCTGCTGCTCCTCAGTCTCTGCAACTGCCGCTGTACTGCGGGTGCCCCTAGGAGAAGGTGGGGGCACCGGTCCACGTGGAGCACGAGGAGGAGGTGCACCGCGAAGGTCGTGGTGCGCTCTCAACATCTGCCGGGGGTCGTAGTGAGGGAAGACGGTGTCGGACTCTGTCAACTCCCTCTGCAAGTGAGCTGGCAGGGGCAGTGGCCTAGCACGAAGTATAAGTAGAGTCATCCAATGTGCATACGGCAACTGACGCCGTCCCCTGAAGCTCTCTGAAATGGTGTCCTCAATCTCGGAGACGATCAAATCCCACAAATCAAACTGCGTCTGGGAGATAAGGTGAGCGACGAGCCACTGCTGCATACGAGTGAATCCGTCTCTGTAGTCAGTCCTGGGAAGAAGAGTCTTCCTCAACACAAAGTCGAGGATCCTGGCTGGGCGTGTCAAGTCTGCCACTGTCCTGCTGGAGCCCTCCCCAAAAGGTGCACGGAAACAGGGAGCCACGAAGTCAACTGGTGGTATCTCACCACCGTGAGGACGACGAGGGGGATCCACGTTCCCGTAGCACAGCTGGTGAATCCTGGTGGGAGAGGCTCGCAGTCCAAGCACCTCTCTGGCCCTCTGAGCTGTCACTCTGTAGTCTGTCCCCGCCAGTGCGTAGTGGATATAACTGTGATCTGGAGAAACCCACACTGACACGTAGAACTCTCTGACCCACTGCTCACAGTAAGTGCCGGGGAGTGCTAGTAATTCTGGAAGTCCGTGGAGGTAGGTAAAATACTGACGAATATCAGCTCCAACCACGTTCCCCAGTATCTCCAGGTCGATCACTCTGTGCTCCCTGAACTGAGCCTGAGAGCGAACCAGTGCCTCGTAGATGTCCTCCTGGATGACTGTGTAGAACCCGGCACCGGCTCTAGGATCCCTGGCAGCTGGAAACCAAGTGGGAAACGGAACGAACCTCAGCTGCTGGATCTCTCTGGCTGACACAAGAGAAAGATCCCTGTGGATCCTGACTGGCCTCGGGCGTGAAGCTGGTGTACCTCTCGCTGGTGTGGCACGAGCTGTGGAAGTGGACTGACCCGGCGTGCCGGTCTGAGGAACGGCCTGGGTGCGAGCACGAGTCGACCTCCTGAGTGGCTGCTCCTGCTCCTGTGCTGGACCCTCTGCCTGGGTCTCTATCTCAGTGTCTGGATCCTCCTGAGCTGGATCCCTGACCACAAGCCTAACCCTCTGTCCTCCAATCGTCACGGTGCCTGGAGGGGATCCATGGAAAGCCTCTGCCTCAAGCACTGCATGCCTCTGACGCGGCGTAAGATCATCCCCAATCCTCAGAGAACCAGAACGACCACCTCTCTCGGCGGCCTCTGCTGCTGCTGCCACTGCCTCTGCGACCTCTGCATCTCTGTCACTAGCCTTGCGCTTCTTGGTGGCCAGCTTCTTGCCTTTGCCCTTCTCTGCCGCTGACAGGCGACGGGGAGGATCACCTCCACCATCACCTCCTGGAGAACCTCCTGAGCCAGCTGTCGGACCGCTAACATTCTTGCAATGAGCCATAGCAAAACAAACGTCCAACAAACAACTGACTGGCAATGGAGAACAATGTACTGCAGAGAATTGACAAGATAAGGTCTCTATAAGCAATTATATCGACTAGAGATGAGATAAGCCTATGGATCGTAAGAATAGATAGGATACGCACGCGAACGGCTTACGATCCACGGACGAGACGCGTTCCGGATGAAATCTCTCGATCGGAAACTGCCGAAGAATGCGGAACCACTCCTCAAGGTGCTGCAACGGGGAAACGGAGAAGATCTAGGTCAAAAACCCTTTTCTAATCCATTTAAACATTAAGGCAAGCACCATAAGAGCATAAACCCCGAGAACTCTCCCAAGCCTTCAAATCCACTCGAGATGGATCTGCGCGAGAGGAGAAGGATGGGGCAAGGATCTCTGGGCTGATCTGGCGAGGGAGATCCGAGGGCGCCGCGGTTGACCGAGACACGACGGCGGCGGCGGCGCTAGGGCACGGGGAGACGGGCGCAGCACGGCGAGATCGAGGAAAGAGAAAACGGTCGCCCGAAGCCCCTGGGCGCGGGCTTTATCCGCCCGCTGTGGGGTCACCGGACGCTCTTAATGTGGCACCGGACGCGTCCGGTGACCACCGGACTCATGCGCAGAAAGGATTGCATTTTGACTCTGCACCGGACGATGGGCACCGGACGCTGGCTTTAGCGTCCGGTGCTTCGGGTCACGCCAGGTGAGCACCGGACGCACCACACCGGACGCTGCAGGAACACTGTTCCTGCGTCCGGTGCATGCAATCTGGCACACTCACAGCACCGGACGCTCAGAGGCAGCGTCCGGTGCATCGTCCGGTGCTCCTCTGAGCACTTTTCCAACTAAGCACCACGTCCGAGTTTGACCCAACCAAGTTCCATCTTCAAAAGCACACAAATAAATACCAAATGGAACTGGTATGAGTGACTTCTCTCAAACCCTCTAATTTTCACAAATATTTAGCCATAGGCTTAGTAGAATTTTATGAAAAAAGTTCGAGAAAATCACCAAGGAGCATCATATGGCCATAAAGCTAGGGGGTTAAAACATAATGAGCTTTGAATGCTCCCCCTATCTATGGACGAACACAGCGGATGCTCAACGAATAACCGAAAAGAAACGAACAACTAACAAGCATGCACATGATATGAGTTGTAATGCAATACTTGAGAGAAAACTAATGCTTGTCAGGTTTGATCCAAGGTTAAGCTTTTTCACACACACAAGGGGGTTATCTTAACCATGTTAGACAAGCCCTACATGCAAGTTATATTTTTAGTTTTAGTATGCATGATATGCAAAGCAAAGGTTATTTACAAGATTCAACACACAACTTTTATCTTTTAGTGAAGTTGGATAGGTCAAGCACATTAAGTTCATTTCTCAACAAACAAAACCTAGCTTCATCTAGGGGTTTTGTGAAGATATCCGCCAATTGATTTTCCGTTCCCACATTCTCTAGGGATATGTCACCTTTAGCAACGTGATCCCTAAGGAAGTGGTGGCGGATGTCAATATGTTTTGTGCGGGTGTGTTGAACCGGGTTGTTTGCAAGTTTTACGGCACTTTCGTTGTCACACAACAAAGGTACTTTGTCTAGTACTACTTCATAGTCTAGCAAAGTTTGTTTCATGTAGAGTATTTGTGCACAACAAGCACCGGTGGCAATGTATTCCGCCTCGGCCGTTGACAAAGCAACACTATTTTGTTTCTTTGACATCCAAGAGACAAGTGATCTACCTAGGAAATGGCACCCTCCGGATGTGCTTTTTCTATCAATCCGGCACCCGGCATAATCCGAATCGGAATAGCCTACAAGTTGGAATCTTGCACCTTTGGGATACCACAAGCCTAGGCAAGGTGTGTATTTTAGATACCTAAGAATTCTCTTGACCGCAATCAAGTGAGATTCCATAGGCATTGCTTGATATCTTGCACACATACACACACTAAACATTATATCGGGCCTAGATGCGGTGAGGTAGAGTAGACTTCCTATCATGGAGCGATAGAGAGTCTTGTCAATAGGGTTACCTCCCTCATCCAAGTCAAGATGCCCATTTGATGCCATGGGAGTCTTGATTGGCTTGCAATCCATCATCTTGAACCTCTTGAGAAGATCTTGAGTGTACTTCTCTTGAGAGATGAAGACTCCTTCCTTCATTTGCTTGACTTGAAATCCAAGAAAGAAGGATAGCTCGCCAATCATGGACATCTCAAACTCCTTGGACATCAAATCACCAAATTCCTTACAAAAATCTTCATTAGTTGAGCCAAAAATAATATCATCAACATAAACTTGGCAAATGAAGATTTCCCCATTCATTTTCTTGGTGAAGAGTGTTGTGTCAACTTTCCCAATCTTGAAGCCCTTCTCAATGAGGAAGTCCCTAAGCCTCTCATACCAAGCTCTAGGAGATGCTCGAGACCATAGAGAGCCTTGGACAGCCGGTAGACATGCTTGGGGTACCTAGGGTCTTCAAAACCAGGGGGTTGCTCAACATAGACAAGCTCATTAATATAACCATTTAAAAAGTCACTTTTCACATCCATTTGAAATAACTTGATATCATGACTAGATGCATATGCAAGTAGGATACGGATTGCTTCAAGTCTTGCCACCGGTGCAAAAGTTTCACCGAAGTCAAGACCTTCCACTTGTGAAAAGCCTTTTGCCACAAGTCTTGCCTTGTTGCGCACCACTTTGCCTTGATCATCCTTCTTGTTCCGGAAGACCCACTTTGTTCCAATCACTCTTGCATCTTTGGGTCGCTCTTCAAGTGTCCATACTTGGTTGCGAGAGAAGTTGTTCAACTCCTCTTGCATGGCCATGATCCAATCCGCATCATGAAGAGCTTCCTCTATAGTCTTTGGTTCATCTTCAAGAGACACAAAAGCGTGATGTTCAATAAATAAAGCATGTCTAGAGCGAGTAGTTGCACCACGTGATGGACTCCCGATGATGAGATCTTGAGAGTGATCTTGGAGGAGATGTGATGTTCTTCTTGGTGCCACTTGAGGGGTTGGTTGGGGAGCATCAACATCTTGTGCTTGTACCACCGCTTGCTCATGAGTGACTTGGGTGTCTTCATGAGCATCTCTCACATCCTTGTCTTCATCTTGTGGACCTTGTGAGGTGGATGGTGGCTCAATGACTTGCACATCATCATCATCTTCTTTAGGCTTGATGTCTCCCACCGGCATGTTCTTCATGGCATCCCTCAATGGTTCACCACCTACATCATCAAGATTATCACTTGCTCCTTGGGAGCCATTAGTTTCATCAAATTCAACATCAAATGTTTCTTCAACCATGTTTGTGGCATGGTTAAAGACCCTATATGCTTTGGACTTTGATGAATAGCCAACCAAGTAGCCAATGTCACATCTTCTTTGGAACTTTCCCAAGTGTTGGCGCTTCTTGTAGATGTAGCACTTGCACCCAAACACTCTAAAGAATGAGACATCGGGCTTCTTCCCATTGAGCAACTCATATGGTGTCTTCTCTAGGAACTTGTGTGGAAAGAGCCGGTTTGAAGCATAGCATGTCGTGTTGATTGCCTCGGCCCACATCTTCTCCGAAGTGTTATACTCATCTAGCATTGTTCTTGCCAAGGTGATCAATGTCCAGTTCTTTCTTTCTACAACCCCATTTTGTTGTGGTGTGTATGTTGAGGAGAACTCATGCTTGATTCCCACTTCATCACAATATTCTTCAATGTTGGTGTTGTCAAACTCTTTGCCATTGTCACTTCTAATTTTCTTGATCTTCACATCAAATTGATTTTGGGCATTCTTTGCAAATTTCTTGAATATTGATGCAACTTCGGCCTTGTCTTGCAAGAAGAATGTCCAAGTGTACCGGGAGAAATCATCAACTATGACCAAACAATATTTGTTGCCTCCAAGACTAGCATATGTGGTTGGTCCAAACAAATCCATGTGAAGTAGCTCAAGCACTCTTGAAGTAGAGAGATAGGCTTTGGTTGGATGAGTGTTTGCAACTTGTTTGCCCGCTTGACATGCACTACAAAGCTTGTCCTTTTCAAATGTCACATCCTTCAAGCCTCTAATCAATTCTTTCTTCATCAACTTCTTGAGTGTGCCCATTCCAACATGTGCTAACCTTCTATGCCACAACCACCCAAGTGAAGTCTTGGTGAATAAGCAAGTCTTGACATTAACTTCATTGGATGAGAAGTCAACCACATATAAGTTGTTGTGCCGGAAGCCTTTGAATATCACTTCATTGTCATCTTCCTTGGTCACAATTACTTCCTTCTTCTTGAATAGGCATTCAAATCCAAGGTCACATAATTGTCCAACCGAGAGCAAATTGAAACTCAAAGATTGCACATAGAGCACATTGGTGATGGAGTTGTCACTTGATATAGCAACCTTTCCTAGTCCCTTGACTTTCCCTTTTGAATTGTCACCAAATGTGATCTTCTCTTGGTTGTCAACATCTTCATCAAGAGAGGTGAACATCCGGGAATCTCCGGTCATATGTTGAGTGCAACCACTATCAATTACCCAATGTGATCCACCGGTCTTGTAGTTCACCTACACACAAGAGATCAAGCTTGAGATTTAGGGACCCACATTTGCTTAGGGCCCTTGACCTTCTCTACTAGTTGCTTTGGCACCCAAATCTTCTTTGGCCTTTGCTTGTTTGGTGGCCCCATGAAGCTAACCTTGACCTTGCCACACTTGTTTTTCTTACAATGTAATGGGCATTGAAGGCAAATGGTCTTGCATGCTTGGGCAAGGGTGGTGGTAGTGGTGCCTTACACTCATGAGCAAAGTGTCCTTCTTGACCACACTCAAAGCATCTCTTTGGTTTTAGCTTGCTTGATTGATCATGAGTAGCTAGCGACTTGATGAGCTTTGTTTGATGTGCCTTGTAGCCAATTCCACTCTTGTCCATCTTCATGACGGTGTTCATGAAAAGCTCACTTTGAAGGTCCTTCCCCTTTGTGAACTTTGCTAACCCCATAGTTAGGTGTTCCTTCTCTTTCTTGAGCTTGTTGTTCTCTTGAGTTAGCCTCTTGATGATTGGGTCATTGTTGCTTGCTAACTCATCCAAGATGAATATCTCATCTTCTTCTTGCTTGTCATACATCAAACCAAGCTTGAGATATTGATTTTCTTCTTTGAGCAACTTGTTCTCATATGCAAGCTTCTTGTCTTGATCAATTGACTCAATCACATTGGTCTTGTGCTTGACTTGTTCTTGCAACTCTTTATTGAGCAAGACAATTTCATTCTTGAGCTTGATAGTGTCCTCATAACTCTCGGCCACTACCACTTTCTTGCCCTTGCAATCAACACATTTGCTTGTGCTCTCCACAAGTAAGTCATCACAAGATGTGGCTACATCAAGCTTAGCAACATTGTTAGTAGCAACATGTGTTTCATCAATTGCAAGTTCATAAGCAATCTCAAGGTTGTCATAGTTTGCTTTTAGAGTTGTTAGTTCTTCTTTCATTGCTCTATATCTAGTGATAAGCTCATCATGAACACTCTCAAGTTTATCATATTTTTCTTTGAACTCTTTTAGAGAGAGTTTGAGCTCCTTGAGCTTAGTGGTCATGATCTCATTTTGTTCTCTAAGCTCATCACTAGAGTTAAGCTTTGCTAGAAGTGTATCATTTTCAAGTTCAAGCTTTTCATTTTCACTTCTAGTCTTTCTTATGACTTTTGTGTATTTGTTTAGCAATTTTACAAGTTCATCATAAGTAGGTGATTCATATTCACTATCACTTTCACTACTCTCATCCTCACTTTGTACCTTCCGGTCACCTTTGGCCATAAGGCATAGGTGTGTAGAGGATGTAGATGATGGTGAAGATGATGGTGATGGAGCATCAATGGCGATAGCGGCAACCTTCTCATCATCACTTTCATTGCCGGAGGAGTCACCACTTGAGCTTTCAATGTCGGTGAGCCAATCACCAACAATATAAGCCTTGCCATTTTTCTTCTTGTAGTGCTCCTTCTTCTTGCCACCTTTCTTCTTGTATTGCTTCTTGTCATTTTTCTCATCATCACTTGAGTCATCTTGCTCTTTGTTCTTCTTCTTGTACTTGTCCTTCTTGGGCTTTGGACATTGATGAGCAAGATGACCAAGCTCACCACAATTGTAGCAATCCATCTCGGAGATGGGCTTCCTCTTGCTACTTGTGAAGAACTTCTTCTTCTTGGAGTCAAAGTTGACTCCATTCTTGTTGAGCTTCTTCAACATTTTTGTGGTTCTTCTCACCAAGAGGGCAATGGATGCATCATCATCACTTGAAGTTGATGACTCAACTTCAATCTTCTTGGCCTTGCCCTTGTGAGAAGCCTTGAGAGCCAAGTCCTTCTTTTCTTTCTTGGCCGACGAAGAGCCATCTTGAGGGTTCATGTGCATGTACATCTCATGAGCATTGATCTTCCCCAATATGGTGGTTGGTGTAGCGGTGGAAAGATCGCCTTGATGAAGCACGGTTACTATGTGCCCATATCTCTCAATGGGAAGCACACATAGTATCTTCCTTGCAACATCCGCCGTACTCATTTGTGTAAGCCCAAGTCCATTTAGCTCCTCTACAATGACATTCAAGCGAGAATACATTTCATTAGCATTTTCTTTAGGAAGCATTTCAAATGTATTAAGCGTGTTCATCACTAGGTGATAGCGTTCCTCGCGTTCACTCTTAGTTCCCTCATGGAGCGCACAAAGTTCCTTCCAAAGTTCATTGGCGGTTTTGTGGCTCCGAACACGGTTGAACACCTCTTTGCAAAGACCTCTAAAGATGTGGTTTTTGGCCTTTGCATTCCACTTCTCGTTTTCTTGCTCTTGTGGAGTAAGAGCGGTGGCTCTTTCCGGAGGGGCAAACCCTTCGGTCGCGGCTTTTAGGCACTTTACATCGCATGCCTCAAGGTATGACTTCATCCGTATTTTCCAATACGGGAAGTCATCCCCATCGAACATGGGTGGCGGTCCATCCCCGTTAGACATCTTTCTCTAGGCGGTGAAGCCTAAAAAAATGAGCACTAGGCTCTGATACCAATTGAAAGGATCAAGATGCCCAAGAGGGGGGGTGAATTGGGCTTCTCTAAAAATTTAAGCAACCTATAAGCTCCAATTCAACCCCTTGTGCCTAGTGTGACTTAGAGAGCTACCGGATAAAAAGTTTTGCAACCTAGTTCCAATCCTATTCTAGCATGGCAATTCTAAGAATGTAAAAACACAAAGTAAATGCTAGAAAGTAAAGGAGTAGTGGAAGAAAGTGCTCGGAGATGTTTTGCCGAGGTATCGGAGAGTCGCCACTCTCCACTAGTCCTCGTTGGAGCACCCGCGCAAGGGTCTTGCTCCCCCTTGGTCCGCGCAAGGACTAAGTGCTCTCTATGGGCTGATTCTTCGACACTCCGTCGCGGTGAATCGCCCAAAACCGCTTACAAGCTTGACACGAGCCACCCACAAGAACTCCGGGTGGTCTTCGTGCCTCCAATCACCACGAACCGTCTAGGTGATGGCGATCACCAAGAGTAACAAGCAAAGAACTCTCACTTGACCCAAACAAGGCACTAGAGAGTGGTGGATGCACACTTGACTCTTGGAACTCACTAGAGGAGGATTCTCTCAAGAATTCACTCAAAACTCAATCCTCTCTAGGCTCTTTGCAACTCTCTTGCTCCACAACAAGTTTCTCTGATGTTCAAATGGGCAAGAGAAGTCTCATGGACGAGGTGGAGAAGTATAAATACTATCCACCAAGTCCAAAGGTCGGCCAACCGTTTTCCACTGAAAACGGGGTCACCGGACGCACATTATGTTGCACCGGACGCACTGCACCGAGCGTCTGGTGTGACATAACGGCTACCTGCTCTTCTTTCTGACAGGTCACCGGACGCTAACTCGCAGCGTCCGGTGCACCGTCCGGTGCTCGGGGAAACTTTACATGTTCCCTGCGCATGGGACCGGACGCTACCCGGCGCGTCCGGTGCTAGCGTTCGGTGCTCAGGGGAACTTTGCAAGCTCCCTGGGTAAGGGACCGGACGCTGCCCGGTGCGTCCGGTGCTAGCGTCCGGTGCCTAACCCTAAGCACGACACTGTTCTAACGGCTAAGGACCTCACCGGACGCACTCACGGAGCGTCCGGTGCCCCTTTGGGCACCCAAACTTCGTCGAACTGCGATCGCTCCAACACGAATTTTGTTCCTCTCGATCTAAGGACTATCTCTGAGCTGCCTAGTGCTAGGTTTACCAAGTGTGCACCACACCTAAATCTAAAGCCTTGCCTAAGTCAAGCTACCAGATCAAAGCCCCTCTTAATAGTACGGTCAAAGGAAAACAAAGTCCTAAACTACTCTAAGTGCCCTTCTTCACCATATGGCACTTAGACCTAGTCTAGTCTTGACGATGTCCATCCATCCTTTGAAAACCGAAACGATTTTCACTATTAAGTAGGCATGTACGTCCCTGTCCATCGAGTACCTATATACCATGACCTTACCTATGAATTTGCCTCTGCAAAACACACGTTAGTCATAGTAATCAATAATGTCATTAATCACCGAAATCACTAGGGGCCTAGATGCTCTTTCACTTCTAACTTCTTTAATTACATGTATATAATCCTTACACACTTAGGATTTGTATGTATATATGCAGGCACCAAATGAGAGAGCTCAGAATGAGAAATGACAATAGTATTGGGTTCGTTGACCCTTATATTGTTTTCAAGGCTCCGCAGGCAATGTGGACAGCAGATCATGAGACAGAAGTCTGCACCAATCTTATGAGGTTCTTTGTGAACCAAAAAGAAAAACAAAAAATACTCTTCCCCTTCAACTTCGAGTGAGTTATATAGTTATTAAGTGCATGCATATTTTATTTTACATTATAGGACTGACTATATATATATGTGTGTGTAAACAGCTTTCACTGGATACTCATGGTCATTGAAATTCCCAAGAACCGGTTGATAATCTTTGACTCAATGAGAAAACCACAAGAAAATTATCAACAAATGGTAAACATTATTCAAAGGTACGTAATGTCGATCTCAGCTACAAAAATATCATAATATGACTCTGTAATTATTAGTTCACGATATACAATGGCTGTGTATAGGGTTTGGGAAAGATTCATTGACCGTGAACATCTCAGTGGATGTAAAGCGTCGCTTAACATAATACATCCACAAGTAAGTTCTACTAGCTAACAAAATTTCGCTAACTTTTAGCCTTCTTATTGTCGTGGTCGTGAATATTTATATATATATATCGTACAGTGGTGTTTAAGACAAGAAGGGGGGAACAATCTATGTGCATATTATGTGTGTAAATTCATGATGGCACAAGTCAATCAAACACCCACAGAGACGCTCAAAGTACGTTACATGTCTCTTTTCATTATCTCCTGAATTATATTGAATAACTTAGATAACTAATACCTTTTTTATTTATTTCAAATTAAAGACGGAATGGCTGAGGGAAAAGGTCCTACAACAAGACTGAATCAAAGCTATCCAAGAGACGATAGCAGGATTTCTCCGCGAGCAAGTGATCAATCCAAACGGCGAGTTTCACTTCAACGGCAACGAAACTCTTATTCCAAACAACGATGATCATTTGTATCGTTTGTAGACATTGGGAGAAAAAACTCTATATATGTGTTACGAATTTTGTACATATAAAACTATATATATATAAAGCTTTTTACATATCTATTTAATTTTTGATGTGGTCTATTCATTTTATTATAGGCAAAGCTTAATTATTAAGCTAAGCCTATAATTTTCATTTATATATGCTTAATATGCGTGTAATATAAATATATTATTGTATCAGCAAAACATGTATTAAAAAACCTATTATTATATATTATATATAAACAATAAACAGAACCGAAGAAGTGAACCAAAAAAAGAAAAAAAAACCTTTAACACCGGTTGGTAATACCAACCGGTGTTAAAGGGTCCTGCAACGTGGCAGCCCTGGCAGGACCCTTTAACACCGGTTGGTGTTACCAACCGGTGTTAAAGGGGGGTCTTTAGCCCCGCTTGCCCGAACCGGGACTAAAGGGTGGGCCTTTAGTCCCGGAAGGGCAGAACCGGCTCGGGAACCGGGGCAACAGGCCCTTCCCGACCGATGCTAATGCCCGAACGTGTGGTAGTGGGACCAAGGTGTCCGTAAGGACACTCACAATGCAGACTCTATCACGGAGTCTAAAATTATTTATTACCTCGAACAATGTGGACTTGGAGTCTAAGGTCTTGTTTAGTTCTAAAAACTGAAAAGTTTTCGGAACTGTAGCACTTTCGTTTGTTTGTGATAAATATTGTCTAATCATAGACTAACTAGAGTCAAAAGATTCGTCTCATGATTTACAGTCAAACTGTGTGATTAGTTTTTGTTTTCATCTATATTTAATGTTTCATGCATGTACCTTAAGATTCGATGTGACAGGGAATCTTGAAAATTTTTTGGATTTTGGGGTGAACTAAACAAGGCCTAAATAAGACTTGGAGTCTTATTTTTTCTACCTCTTTCTTCAATAAATATACTACCACATCAGCAAAATACCATAAATAATATGTAATTAATTGTCTTGGACTCTGTAATAGAGTCTTGCATTGGGAGTGCCCTAAGGATTAGGCTAGTCTCAATGGAATTTTTAAGTGAGTTTTCGTTCGTATAAAATAGGTAGTCATATAGATATTTTTTATAACATGACAATGTATTTAAGAAGAGAGAGAAGAAATAAAACTCTCTTGGCACAGTTAACAACTCTCTATAAGTCTTGAAACTAAAAGCTTTTAAAACCATAGAATAACACTCTCCATTGAGAATGAGTATATTTCATCCTAATTTATTTCATTTCGTATGACACGGTAGTCTTCAAAACAACATCATGGAACTGACCATTGAGACTGGCCTTAGCCTACTTGCAATTATTTTGGCTTGAACTATAAACTATACTCCCTCCGTACTCGAAATTCTTGTCGTTCTAGGAGTCTACAACCTTTTCGTAAATGTTGACATTCTGGCCATGTAACCTCGTCCGTGGACGTCTTTACCCCTGGAGTCCGTTCGGCTGCCTTCGTTAATCGCGCACGCCGCGCAGCATTAATGGCCCTTCATCGCCGCTTCGTTTCCTTCATGGCCCGTTCACTCGTCCAGCATTAGCGCGTCGCACTGCCTTCCTCGTCGCCCTTCATCGCCGCTGGTTCGTTTTGAGGTCGCGCCGCCGTTCCTCACCGCCCTCATAATGGCCGAGGCGCTGGACTCAGAGGTCGCATTGGAATCCGTCGAGATGCACTCGGTCATGGTGTTGTAGTCGGAGCTTACACTGAAATCTATCGAGATGCCGCCGGACTCCCTCACTCGTTTGCTACCGGAGTTGAAGACGAGAATCGAGAGGCCGCACTTCGAGCTGAACTTTGGTGAACTGAGGACAGGAGCAGCTTGTAACAATAGATAAAAAGAGAGTGAAAGCCCTAGTTTGGTTTTGGATAATTGATGAAACCCTAGTACTAACCTCTATGCTAAGTATGTGTAGACTTAATGAGGTTGGTATAGGACAAGTGATGGAGCAAGTGATGATCATGGTGACGATGGTGATGACCACAAGATGATCAAGTGCTCAACATTAAAAAGAAGAAAGAGAAAAACAAAAATCTATGGAGATCAAGGCAAAGGTATTGCTTAGGGTTTTGGTTTTGGTGATCAAGACACCATAGAGGGTGTGATCAAATTTAGGATAGATAGCCGTACTATAAAGAGGGGAATTCTTTGGCTCAACGGTTATCAAGTGCCACTAGGTGTCATTGTTCATGTGCATGCATTTAGAACCTAGTGAGCTAACTTAACTCCTTCGAAGAAAATGATTGTGAAAATTCTAACACACGTGCACATGTTGGTTTACACATTTTGGTGTTGGCACACTTTGAGCAGGAGATGGAGTTTGAAGGGTAGAGAGAGGATGGGTTCCTCTCTCGGGATTCGGCGCTTTTGAGAAAATGAAGTGCATATTTTCTATTGCGCCGGTAGGAAAATTTGGAGAAGTCGCGGGAGTGTTCCTCGCAGAGAAACACTCACCGGACACTGGCCTTTGAGGCACCGGACGCTGTGGCTGAGCGTCCAGTGTGCTGTGGTGCTAGGGTTAAGCACCGGACGGTGAACACCGGACGCTGGAGAGCTCCTGTTCATGCGTCCGGTGCTATCTGACTTCGGTCGGAGTGTTTGACTGGAAGCACCGGACGCTCAGGGAGCGTCCGGTGGTTAGCGTCCGGTGTGCGGGCGTTTTGCGACCCTCTCTGTGCATGGGTCCGGTGAGCACCGGCCGCTACCGGTGCTTAGCGTCCGGTGACCCGCAGGTTTGCGGAACTCTCTGCGCATGAGTCCGGTGTGCACCGGACAACTTGCTCAGCGTCCGGTGCACTGCAGGTGACCGTTAGACTCTGACACGAGAAGTTCAAAAGGCGACACGTGGCTGTTGTTGGAGCACCGGACGCAGGGGCTGAGCGTCCGGTGCCCCTTTAAGAGCGTCCGGTGACCCCGAGTTAGACCCAGTGAAAGAGCCAACGACTCTATTTGTTTGAGGGGCTATTTATACGTGTTTGGCCGGCTTGGGGCTCACACTCTTGGCATTCTTGACTACTAGACATCCTTGTTAGCCTAAGCCAACACCTCCCACTCATCTCCTTCATAGATTATACATCTTTGTGAGATTGGGAGTGATTCCAAGTGCATTTGCTTGAGTGATTGCATCTAGTGGCACTTGGGGATCGTTTTGGCTGCGGTTTTCTTGTTACTCTTGGTAGTTGCCACCACCTAGTCGGCTTGGAGCCGCGGAGGAGGATTGGCACGAGTTGGTGATTGTTCGTGGCCATCTCCCGGTGATTGTGAGGGGTCTTGTACCTTCCCCGGCGGAGAGCCGAAAGGTAACTCTAGTAGATTGCTCGTGTCATTGAGTTACCTCACTTGTGGGTAGGTTCTTGTGGTGTCCTAGTGAGGACGAGGTTCGTGCTACACCTCTTAGCCAACGAACCACCAAGTTGTTGGTCGACACAACGGGGACGTAGCGTGCCGGCAAGCACGTGAACCTCGGGAGAAAATCAAGTGTCTTCATTGCGATTGTGCTTTGGATTTCTCTCGGTGATTGGACTTCATATTATTGATTGGTTCATCCCCTCTACGTGGTGGTATAAAGATCAAACCTTCTCTCTTACTTTATTGCAAACTAGAGTAGCTTACATACTTGTATAGAAACTTTAGGTAGCTCTCTAGTGTAAGTAGAGACATAGCTTTTGTGTGCCTAGTGATCATATCAACTAGATTTGTTGGATAGGTGGCTTGCAAACACCCTTTTAGAGCTAGAGCAAAAAGTTTCGCTTTGTTATTTACTAACCTCTTGCTCTAGTGATTTTGTAGAATTTTTAAATAGGCTATTCACCCCCCCCTCTAGCCATATTAGAACCTTTCAGAGAGGGTTCCAGTTAAAAAAGTACTAGAGAGAAAGAAAAATAAAAAACAACTAGATTGATTAAGAAATAGTTTAGGGTTTCTAATGCAAAGTGCTTGTTAGTTTCTCTGCTTCCGGTAAAACTCATCAAAACTGCAGAGACTTCAAATTTGCGTAATAAATCCTAGAAAATCAAAAAAAAATGATGAAACAAATTTTCTTAGAACTAAATCAAATATAACTACTCAGTATAAATTGTAAATCACATATTGTATATTAAATATTTTCAGTAGTCTTTTTGTTGTGCAAAACTAGAGTCTAGAAAAAAAAGAAGAAAAAACTTGTACAAGAAAGGATTCGAACTGCGCTTGCTAGCCTCACAATGCAAGACTCTATCACAGAGTTCAAGACACTTAATTACATATTATTTATAGTATTTTGCTGATGTGACAGCATATTTATTGAAGAAAGAGGTAGAAAAAATAAGACTCCAAGTCTTATTTAGACTCAAAGTCCACATTGTTCGAGGTAATAAATAACTTTAGACTCTATGATAGAGTCTGCATTGTGAGTGCCCTTAGCGCTCAATGACCAAACCAACACAGCTGTGAATGTCTCCTTGTCTAGTGGGTATGCGAACCCTATTTAATAAAGGCAAACAGGAAAAACTACCCCCTAATTAATCACTCATTGGTTACCGCAATCATGTTCTAAACATGAAGAATTTCAAGTATGGAGGGAGTACTACTCACTCGAAAAATTTGTAGAATAACATGTCAACATATAGCAGAAAAATTGGTTTTAATTAATGAACCTTGAAATATGTATTGTATAATTTATTTTGTTTGGACTTTTTGAACTTAATTATTTTGTTTGGACTTGACCAGTGTTTTTCTTGAGTAAAATGAACGATCATTAGGAATTGAATTGGTACAGTAGTTGGCGGTTAGAAAACTCAAGCCACCACTCGCCATTATGGGAAGCCATCGTACCAAACAGTAGGTGGCGCGCAAAATACTAGTGGCACATGCATAAAGCATTAAATATAGAAGAAAAAAAACTAATTGCACAGTTTGTCTGTAATTTACGAGGCAAATCTTTTGAGCCTAGTTAGTTTATGATTGAACAATATTTATCACAAACAAACGAAAATACTACAGTACCAAAATCTGAAATCTTTTCAGAATTAAACAAGGCCTATATATACAAACTAAAAAATAGTTTTTGAAGGATAGCTTTCTCGTTCGAATATTGATCGATTTGGTAAAATTGTGGACTGTATATCAAGAGTACACTCAAAGACTTCACTCCTTCTAGAGCGGCACAGTCCCTTCGTCCATTTTTAGTTGTCATTCTTACTTTTAAGAAATTAAATCTACTTAATTTTGACTAAATATATAAAAATTTAATAATATTTGGGGTACACAAACAGTAGCATTATATAGATCATTAAATCTATTTTCGTAATAAATTAATTTGAGAATATAAATGTTGTTAATATTTTATATAAGCGTAGTTAAATTTGAAAAAGATAAACCAACACGAATACGGTGGTAGCACATTTAAAAAGTAAAGGAAGGAGTACTAGTAAAAGTGTTAAGAGTAACCTCTCAAAGAAAAGTTGTTAACAGTAATTATAGCGAGTGTTCAATTGGCCTTTTACTTCGGAGCTTTTGTGCATGGTCATGGGACGCCTCTTTTGTTTTGCATTCGTGACGTCACTTTACTCCTACTCCGTTCACGGTTCACCAACAAGTCCCTTCAAATCGAGTCAAGGAAAAAGAAAGCACATGAACAAAAGGGAGAGAGAAGATTTTTCAAACCCAAAAAAAAAAAAGGCACCTCAGAGGTCTGCTACGTCGCCGGGCCAATACCTCAAAGCTTTTCCTTTTTCATCAGTGAGTGCCTCGAGATCTTCGTCGTCTTCTAGCCCTCCGTTTGACCAAAACCAGTGAGTGGCCCCCTACCACGCACCCCGCCGGTCGCCGGCCGTCCCCCCCGGCCGCGCACGGCGTCCCCCGCACATCTTTTCGCGCCCGGCCCCACAGTTGGAGAGAAGCTAGTAGCTACAGCAGTTACAGCTACCACCACCCCCACGGTAAAAAAAAAAAAGGTCGGCTTTTTTGATTTACGGCGCCGGCCGGCGCGTAACACAAGGTGGTGAGTAGTGCCCAGAGGAGAAGGGGCTACAGCCAATGGGCTGTCTCTCTGCCTCTCATGCAGATGCATGGGTGTCCGTGCTCGCTGCGACGTGACTTGGCGCGGGGTTAGCTGTTTTATTTTTTTTAAAAAAAAACTTTTACAGCGTGTAGGAGTCGTACGTACACGACTGTAGTAGTACAACTGTGTAGTACGTGGTCGTCGTCTACACGTACGGCGGGGAGGCTGAGCTGTGAGCAGTGCGGCAGCGCGCGCGAGAACCCACGCACGGCACGGTGGTGGCCGGGCGGCGCGTTCCGCGACACCGCCCCGCCGGTCTCCCAGCGCAACGCCCTTTTTTGAACGCCTTTTGTCCTCGGCCTGGCTAGCTTTTCCCGGGCCCGGCCAGGCGGCGCCGGCACGCGCGCGTGAAGTGCCCTGCCGGCTGCCGCCGCATCCATCGGTCCACGCCCGTCACCCTGAAAAATTGCAGTGCCCCTGCTGCCTGCTCCTCCTCCTCCGGCTGGGCTAGCTGTTGACTGGACGCGCCACGCCGCGCACCAGCACCAGCACTGTAGCTAGTTGCCTCGCTCGCTCAGCTGTCAGCTCCGATAGCTTTGCAGACGTTTATTTATTAGGCCTTGTTTAGTTCCAAAAGATTTTACAAAATTTTTTAGATTTCTCATCATATCGAATTTTTAAATGTATGCATGGAGTCTTAAATATAAACAAAAATAAAAACTAATTACACAGTTTGGTCGGAATTAAGGAGACGAATCTTTTAAGTCTAGTTAGTCCATAATTGGACAATATTTATCAAATACAAACGAAAATGTTATAATGTTGATTTCCCAAAATTTTTTGGTACTAAAGCCTTGTTTAGATGCACCCAAAAACCCAAAACTTTACAAGATTCCCCATCACATCGAATCTTGCGGCACATGCATGAAGTATTAAATATAAATAAAAATAAAAACTAATTACACATTTTGTCTGTAAATCGCGAGACGAATCTTTTAAGCCTACTTACTCCATAATTAGACAATGTTTGTTAAATAAAAACGAAAGTGCTACAGTGTCAAAATCCAAAAAAATTTTGGATCTAAACAAGCCCTAAACAAGGCCTTACAGCTCATATCCTTCGAACGATGGCATTATGGCAATCTGGCTACCTGCTCATTTTCCACCTGTCGATGGTTTTATGAAGCAGCAGTACATTTTAATTTTTTATTTCCATACGGAGTACGTATTTCTCTACTGAATGAAGCTAAAACAATTGGACTGTTATTTGGTGCACGATGAGCATTCTAAAAGGAGAAATGTTAGCGCAGACGATAGTCGAGGCTCAAGTTGAGAGAAGCTCACCCACCCTTGGTTTCCACGTTGGGACTCTACTCGTCCTAGCTGTTGTCCATTAAAAACACGTGTCATCACCGTCTTGTTTTTTTAAAAAAAACAAAATGAACTATTATCTTCAGTACATTGACATGATTTTGTTACTACTCCTTTTTTTTTCAAAAAAAGTTATTATTACTATGTTACTACTAAGTTCATACACAATATCACCAGTACAGTCAGGCCTTGTACTGTCATCCGTGACCTATGGATGGTCTGTTACAAAATCAACGGTGAAACACTTTTGTGCACTATTTTGCAATGTTCAAAAAAAAAAACGGGCGCATTGTTCTTGGCCGCCTTCACAAATATTAAATACACCATTGAGAAAAAATTTGATCATTTATTCATCACGTTATAATATATTTTCCTATTAAATATTGGGACAAAGATGTTATCCTCGTTTTCAGCTCCAAAAGTGATTTTATCCTCATTGTTCAACTTTGTAAATTAACCGTCACCTTTTCAAACTGAAGCAATATTTTGCCCTCATTTTTTAACCACACCGTTAGGAGCGGCATTTAACAAATGAATTACACAAAAAAAATGAAATCCTTGACATACAGAAAATGACCAATATGTCCCTCCTTCCTCTAGTCCCAAGTGTCCTCCTACTCCTTCCTCTATATACTGTAGCAATCTTTTAAGCATTTTAAAGGCAAATCTTTCCCAAATCAGAAATTAATTGTAAATCTGATATATCTTTCTAAACTTCAAAGGACTCTCGAGATTGAAATCTAAGAAAAATAATAAAACATACCCATTAATTTGGTAGGCTCTAATAATCACTATAGTTAGTCTCAATGGACACTGTCACTGCACGGTTTCACATACCAACACGTCATCAAGATTGAAATGAAACCATCTATGAAATAACCCCAACAATGAAATATTTCACTTTGTTGTTTCCAAGGCTAAGCAAAGCATTTAATTGCTGCAAAATGATTGGATCACATGCAAGATGGTGAAACGATTTAGCCCTCAGTGGGGATTTCATCCCGTTTCACCGCGTGGGAAACAACGCCTCACATGCAAGATGGTGAAACGATTTAGCCCTCAGTGGGATTTCATCCTGTTTCACCGCGTGGGAAACAACGCCCGCGGGGTTTCACCATGGTGAAACTACTTCCTTCTCTCTCTTCTTCGTTTCATGCAAAAAGTGCAGTTTTGCTGACATGGCGCTCTAATAAATATGCATGACATCCTAGTGAAACCCCTACTGAGACTGGCCTAATAGCCATTGTATATTTTCTTTTTACTAAAAAATACCCACTTTTGCCATTATTAAAACACTCTAGACTAGCCCTCAAATTACACCTTTGCCAATATAGAAATAAACTAAAGTAACCTATTAATAATCATTTAAAGTACCCGGCCATTTCTGCCACCGATTCAAAACAATAAGCATTTGATCTATTTTACGTTATAAAAAACGTACCTAGCCACCATTATAGCATTTCAGAATTGAACCATAATTTTGTATCTAAATTTGCGAGCTGTACAATTATTAGAAATAACCTAATGTAAACCTCTTTCATATAAATTACTCACCTCCGATATCATTAAAAATATACTAATTAAAGGGACACAACTTGCATTAGTCATTATAAAAAAAATTACCTAAAAGTACTCCTATATGTGCTTACCTATATATGCTTATAAATTATCTTCTTTTGCTATCATTATCATATAAATAAGAAACTCATGGTCATATATATATGATGAGTTCGTCATAATTTCAATTATACATGTGTGCGAAAGCAATGCACATATCTATTTATTGCCAAACACATACCTCAGTCAAGTTCATGAACTAGGCACATATGAGTCAAACACACAAAGAGTTCGGTTGTAAAAAGAGGAAAAATTATGAGTTAGACTGAAAAAAAATATGACAATTGGCTGAAGTCTTTCCCAATGAGATAGAGATAACAAGGTACATGTGTCTTTATAATATATTAGGGTGTAATTAATATAGAGAGAACAAAGGTAAACAATTGTAACTAGCTATGAACGACTTCACATTATTTATCTTTAGTTTTGTATAAAAAGAAAACTATTGTAGGGATCGAAAAATATTTTTTTCTCGAAAATCCACAGTTTTTCTAGTACTTATTCCTTTTTTAATAACATGCGTAGTACTTATATCCTAAAAAATTACTAGCACAGATACAAACATGCGATGATGGACTGTGAAAACGGCCAACGCGCAGAGGTGTTCGTACTGAGGAAGTACGTACCCCCTGCTAGGGTTTAATCAGAGGCGTAGGCGTTGCATCCTCAGCGTAGGCGTTGCATCCTCAGTGCTTGAGTAAGAAAGAGAGAGGCTGGGTGAAAAAAAATGACTAAAATGTCAACAGGACCAAAAAAACACTAGGTGTACAAAGATCTGCAATTGGATGAAAGCACGGATTTGTCATCTTAAATGGAAGAAACAGGTAAAATGTGATGAACCAAAATAAAAAAACGCAGTCAATAACAACCATATAGCAAAGAACGGATCTGAATTTTTTACAAAAAAAAAAGGATTTGGTGAACAAATGGAGCAATTCGATAAATGCAAGGATATATCCCCGTAACAGAAAGAAAAGGTAAGATCTGAGAGAGCAAAATACACTGCAATGAAGAACAGCGATAAAGTAGAAAACGAATCTGAAAGATTTAAAACCTAAAAATATGTTTAGCCAACTCATAGCTACGGGAGAAGATATAGCAGAGGAAGAAGAGAGAGGGAAGAAAGAGGGAGAGAGGAAGAGACGGAATGGGAGAGAGAACGTGAGAGGGAGAGAAAGACAGAGAGAGCTCCGGGAGAGAGGAGAGGAAGAAGAAAGAGTGGAGGTAGGTACAGAGAGAGGGGTAGAGACAATTGAGAGAGAGAGAAAGCTGAAAAGGAGGGAGATGGACGAGATGCTAAAAATATCATCTCTCGAGTTGAAACTATAGTATACCGTGGGATAAAGAAGTTTGATCAGTGCAGATCTTGAAGCAAAATGAAGAGGTGAGATAGTTGGTGTCGCAACCCATAGTTGCGATAAATCAACGTCGCAACTATGGGTTGCAGCACCAGTTATCTCCGTCGTCCATCGTCTCCCGGCCGCGCTCTCCTCGCTTGCCATCTGCCCCCGCCTGTTGACCGCCCACCCCCCGATTCAGTCTTTCATTTTTCATTTCTCGTCATCTCACGAGTCGTCTCGTCATCCCGCTTTCGTCACCCTTCTCTCCACCTCCTCATGTTCAGTCTAGATCTACCCATTGCCCTTTCTTCCTGGGCGAGCTCGCCTCAACCGCCGGGAGCTCGCCGCTAGATATGGTTTCCTTGTCCTCTTCGTCTCTTTCATCCCCTCTGTGCTGCACTCCCATGCCGACGCCGCCCCCATCTCCGCCGGCTGCCGCGGTGGTTTGAGCTGTGCACGTGGCCATGGTCTGCATCTGCAACCTCTGCGGCGTATGTCTCGTGGTCACCCGGCAGCTGCTCTCCAACGACACAGAACAACGCCACCCGTGCCACGACGGCCGCCTCCATCAAAGCCTCTTGCTTCATCTCCCTAGATCTCGTTGCTTAGGTATGGTTTTGTTTTCTACCAATCTTTCTTGTCTGCAATTTATCCCTATGCAAAGGGTTCAACTGAGTGCTAGCTATTTTTCTTTATTTGACATCATGAACTGCTGGTTCAAGCAAAACTATTTTCCTTTGCCTGGTTCCTTCTAAGATTTTCTGTACCTGTTTTTTTTAAAACTAATTATTATATTTATCGTTTGTTTGACATCTCTGTCGAGACTGAAGAAAAACGTACTCGTCTGTAGATATGGTTAGTGTATTATCTGCTTCACCATTTCCTCTTTGATGCGTCTAAGCTAACTGCTTTTTAGCAAAATGATCTACACGGATTGCTTCTGTATTTAGCAGTGGTACTATACAATGTTGACGAGTATTACAATCCTTAACTGCATGTTATTAGTAAAATGATGAGAAGATTAGCTTTCTTTGGCTTTTGCTCTTGGCCATTTGTTTCTATGCATCATTGTTTGAGTGGTTAGTTTGAAAGAAATTATTATTATTATTTAATTTGGTATGCAGTTCCAAGTGTGTTAAGGTCTTTCATGCAGTTCCAGTTCCAGATTTGTTCAGCTCTTTTGGGCAGTACCACGTGAAGGAGATGTTATAGAGAAGGCCAACTGTGATGACAATAATCTGAACTCTTTAGTCCTATATATCATTGTGTATACTTGGTGATTTTTGTTGTGCCAAGCAGGAAATAGCATAGGAGGTATCAAAAAAAAATATCTAGGAGAAAGGTTTGGTACAAGAAACGGCAATGGTAACTTGCAACTTTATATGTCACATAT